>NW_010124881.1:0-3004 GCF_000699245.1 Pterocles gutturalis
TGGAGAGTGGCTTGGCAAGCTCCCCTGCTGCAAGGTAAAGCAAAGCACCCTATAGGAAAATGAGGGAAGTGTTTGCAAATAGGGAAAATTTTATTAGTGGGTCCTATGAGAAGGAGGACTGGTCTGTAAGGCATTATGGGGATATACATCTTACAGTGAAAGGCCAAATGAAGGCAGACACTCACTCTCATCCATGATTTCTAAAACTTTCCTCAGACTTACAGAAACCTCAGAACAAAATTGTTGGGATGAAAAAAAAAAAAAAATCAGTTTCAGCTGTACAGCTGAGAAGTCTTAAGATGGCTCTTGCTAGTGCTATGCTCAAATGTAAGACAGGAAAGAAGTAAGCAGAATCAGTGCACAGATTTTACCTTCGTACTATGGTATAGTCACGGTTAGATTTCAAATTCTGAATGTAATTTTGCTGGTTTTGTGTTTAAGAAGGCATGTTGAAAACTTGAGGGGAGCTGAGAACGGTAAAATGATTTGTGCAATGGATGAAACATCCTAAAATGAGGATGTTCGTGTCCTAGTTTCTTAGTAAGTTGTAAGAAAAAAGTCTCTGATGGAAGGTATCTTTTCCTCCCTTGAAAGAGAGAAAATATTGACAGTTAAGTAATATTTTTTTCCTAGTGAGACATATATTAAAAAAAATAGTGGTTAGAAACTGATGCAACCAAATTCAAGCCTTTATATTTGTTTGAATTATTTTTTAACTAATTTTGACCAATGGCTACTTTCTAAAGGAGTCACTGAGAACATCTTTCGCCATCCCTGGGAATATACAATACCTGACTAGACACAGTCCTGAGTATTCCACTTCACCTGGCCCTACTCTAAGCAGGGCAGTTAGTCTCCTTTGCTACTGTGATTTCTTTTTTTTAATTCTGTAATTTTATCATACACTTTACGGTACAAACACCCTCATGATTTTTAAATGAATACCTTAATTTGACTCATCACAAAAACACAGAAACAAAACCATGCTACTTAAAAGAAAAGCAGGTTTAGGATAGTTTTCAAATATTGCTTCCAGGTGATGAGGGGAGCTGTACACAAGAAATGCTGTAATATTAGGAAAGGATTTGTTTTCTAACATGCCTCTCTGTATAAATCTTGCCATATCATAGTTTATCTAGAGCCAAATTTTAAAAATGGAAAGGACTTTTAGACCAAGTTGTCCAGATAATTAAACTTTTTGTACAAAGTTATTGTGCAATATATCATAGATCATAGAATCATAGAATCATAGAATGGTTTGGGTTAGAAAGGACCTTAAAGAACATCAAGTTCCAACTCCCCTGCCATGGGCAGGGACACCCTCCACTACACCAGGTTGCTCAAAGCCTCATCCAGCCTGGCCTTGAACACCTCCAGGGATGGGGCATCCACAGCTTCTCTGGGCAACCTGTTACAGTGTTTCACCACCCTCACAGTGAAAAATTTCTTCCTAATGTCTAGTCTAAATCTACCCTCTTTCAGCTTATACTCATTACCCCTTGTCCTATCACTACACTCCCTGATAAAGAGTGCCTCCCCATCCCTCCTCTAGGCCCCCTTCAGGTACTGGAAGGCTGCTATTAAGTCCCCTCGGAGCCTTCTCTTCTCCAGGCTGAACAACCCCAACTCTTTCAGCCTGTCCTCATAGGGGAGGTGCTCCAGCCCTCTGACCATCTTCCTGGCTCTCCTCTGGACTCTCTCCAACAGGTCCAGGTCTTTTTTATGTTGGGGACCCCACATCTGAATGCAGTCCTCCAGGTGGGGTCTCAAGAGAGCGGAGGGGGAGAATCACCTCCTTTGACCTGCTGCTAATGCTTCTTTTGATGCAGCCCAGGACACGGTTGGCTTTCTGGGCTGCAAGCGCACACTGCTGGCTCATGTTCAGCTTCTCATCCACCAATACCCCCAAGTCCTTCTTCTCAGTGCTGCTGTCTATCCATTCTCCGCCCAGCCTATATTTGTGCTTGGGATTGCCTCGACCCACTTGCAGGACCTTGCACTTGTCCCTGTTAAATTTCATGAGGTTTGCACTGGCCCACCTCTCAAGCTTGTCCAGGTCCATCTGGATGGCATCCCTTCCCTCCAGTGTGTCCACCACAACACACAGCTTGGTGTCATCAGCAAACTTGCTGAGGGTGCACTCAATCCCACTGTCCATGTCTCCGACAAAGATGTTAAACAGCACTGGTCCCAGTACCGACCCCTGCGGAACACCACTCATCATCGGTCTCCACTTGAACATTGAGACATTGACCACAACACTTTGAGTGTGACCATCTAGCCAATTCCCTATCCAGAGAGTGGTCCTTCCGTCAAATACATGTCCCTCCAACTTAGAGACAAGGATGTCATGTAGGACAGTATCAAAGGCTTTGCAGAAGTCCAGGTAGATTATATCAGTTTCCTTTCCTCTGTCCACCAGCGTTGTGGCCCTGTCATAGAAGGCCACCAAATTTGTCATGATTTTCCCTTGGTAAAGCCGTGTTGGTTGTCATCAATCACCTGCTCGTTATCCATGTGCCTTAGCATAGATTCCAGGAGGATTTGCTCCATGATCTTGCCAGGCACAGAGGTTAGACTGACCTCATCGGGTTTTTTTCCTACTTCGGGTGTTCCTTTTTTCCCTTTTTAAAAATGGGGGTTATATTTCCTCTTTTCCAGTCAGTGGAAATTTCACCAGACTTCCATAATTTCTCAAACATGATGGATAGTGGCTTGGCAACTTCATCTGACAGTTCCCTCAGGACCCACAGATGTATTTCATCAGGTCCCATGGACTTGCGCACCTTCAGATTCCTTAGATGGTCTTGAACCTGATCTTCTCCTACAGCTGGCAGTTCTTCCTTCTCCCAGTCACTGCCTTTGCCTTCTACAACTTGGGCAGTGTGGCTTGAGCTCTTGCCAGTGAAGACTGAGGTAAAGAACTCGCTAAGTACCTCAGCCTTCTCCTATATCCTGGGTCACTGGGTCTCCCACTTTCTTCCGGAGGGAGCCCACATTTTCC
>NW_010124882.1:0-354 GCF_000699245.1 Pterocles gutturalis
TCTAACATTCTGTGATTCTGTGATTTATATTACTGGTGTGAAAGATTGACCTATATTTGCTAAAAATATTACCTTGATATACACTTTAGAGTATTTTCTGTGTTTGCAAATTACTTAATTTTGTAAGGGATGTAAGAACAGAAAATTGCCCCTCTTTGCACAGTCTCTAGAAGAAATCTAGAGTTCTTAAGAAAAATATTGTCATATAATTTTCTAATGGTCTCAGTAGACTTACACTGTGAATATTTTAATTTGTAAAATTTTCATGCAGTAAGGTTGGAATTGGTGTAAGAATTCAGCAGTGCCCCAACTCTGTTCCTCCTGAAGTCAGCAGAAAACAGCCATTGATTTCAG
>NW_010124882.1:379-4624 GCF_000699245.1 Pterocles gutturalis
ATTACCAACATCATATCCCAGTGGGAGCAAACCTGGGTGAAATATTGGAAAGTGCCTAAGTGACTTAGGACCACGAGTCCTATTGATTTTCATTAAGGGTGAATTTTGTAATTTTGCACGCTCCTAGCACAAAAAGTGCATCTGCCCTTTGTTGTTCCTTAGGATTAGGTTGCCTTTCCCATTAGTCTATGAA
This sequence comes from Pterocles gutturalis, assembly GCF_000699245.1. Taxonomy (NCBI): domain Eukaryota; kingdom Metazoa; phylum Chordata; class Aves; order Pterocliformes; family Pteroclidae; genus Pterocles; species Pterocles gutturalis. Next base: position 573 of record NW_010124882.1, read on the forward strand.
ACTCTTCTGAGCTGAACTTAATTCTTCCCAGTTCAGTGCGTGACCCATCTATAAAGTCAGGTCATGGTTGCATTTCTCCTGGTGATTAGAGATCCATGTTAATTCCTATCCACACTCATTTCAGCGGCACTTACCATGCAAGTAACTGCTGTCCGATGTGAGCAGGGGTGTCAGGGTAATTAGTATTGCTGCTTTTCACAATGCGGTAATTTGGAAGCAGAAGGCAACGTGGCACTCTTCAGTAGAGGTAAATTTGCACATTAGCTGGAACTGCAGCCTCAAATCTTCTCATCTTCTAGGCTGAAACCTGCAATTTCTTCTCATTCAAAATTCCCGGCAAAGTCACTGGGCTTATTTCAGCTCTTCAACAGCTCCGCTGACTTTGTCATCATAGATGCTCGTATCCCAACAGAAACCTGAGCTACTGGTTCTCACTGGCATGAAGACCTTGTACATGAGTGGTACAAGGGGAGGGGTGGGATAAGGATCCATAACATTCACATCTGCACTCAAATCTTTTTATAAAGGAAGGAGAATGCGAAGGACCAGATGTGAATAAGAGTCAGAACCATTCTAATCTCAGAGCAAGTTTGGGGATTGTGTTCACATAGCTCCTAGTGGAAATTTTATCTCTGTTTCTGTTTTGCAGCACCTGACTAAAGTTCCTGTAGTTTTCTCTGTGACCTTGTTATCTGCAGGATCTCTGTTACATTTGCAGAACCACTGCTCCTGAGTTTCTCTAAGTATTCCTGATTTTTACCTCTGTTCTGACTTCAGCCATTCCCTCCCCTGCCCTTGTTCCACTTCTGCAAATTTCATTCCTCTACTTCATACTCTAATGTATAAAGTGTGCATACGTTGGAGGGGTCTTGAGGCACTGATCTGTCAGCTCTGTCAATCTCCCATTGCTTCTGTGCCAGGTACCTTTTTCATATCAAACTAGGAGAATTTGGAGAGGAAGTTGTCTGAAATTTTCCTTTTAAAAGTCTCGGTTCCCCTTTAAATAAGATGTGTGTTTGTGTAATAGTTTTTTTGCCTCAGGCAGAGATCTTGTGGACATTAGTTCAGTTGCATAATATCCTTGTAAAGTGAATAAAATATTACCTTCACATATAGAAAAAGCTGAGGACGGAAGCTGAGACTTTCTAGGATAACACTGGAAATCTGTTATGTCTGGGATTTGAACACTGCTGCTTGATTTTTCATTCAGATCATGTTGCTTCCGTAATTAAAACACCAGCTAATCCTAGATATCCACTATATCAGCCCAGCAGGACTAAATTAAACAGTACATTACTGTAGGTTTCCAGAAGTATCTACTTTTGATATATTAGGTTCATGGAAGGCTTTTGAGATGCATTTGTTTTCACTAAGGTTGTATTTTTAGGAGCTGTATAATGTTAACTTATGGTAATGAGAATCATAATTAGCATCATCTTGTTAATTAAATCATGCAAATATACCTCATGTAGACAGCTATGGCACTTTTTGTAGGGATGCCAAGTAACACATCCCTTGATACTGCTTAGGAAGACCTCCCAAGTGTTGCATAAGGTGTTGCTTAGGGACTAGGTACAGCCTGCTACGGGCTGAGTCATAATTTTTTTCTTGGGTAGAGTGATGTAAATTGGGATAACTAGTTGAAGTGAGTGAAATTGCAGTGGCATTAAACTGCTCAAAAAAAAAAAAAAAAAAGTCGGATTTATTTCATGTTTGAAGTTTGGGGTTGAGTTTTCCTGAGTGAATTCCTAGCTCCTTGCAGCCAGTGGCAAACCTTCTTCTGCTTTCAAATGCAGCATCATTTCACCTGGTATCTATTTACCTGAGAACATCCAGAAAGTTTGCAGTTGTCATCCTCATCACTAAAACATCCTTATATTACCAGTGGGATCACTTTGCTGACCATCTTCAGGGAATTGTACTTTGTCTGTCTGTGATATTATTTAAATTCCTAAAACAAGCTTTATTCTAGATTTTCCTCTGGTCTCTAAAAAAAAAAAACAAAACCATTTTTTATTTCTTTATTTTTGGATTAGCTATTTTTATACTAAAGTATTGTCAATATTCTTTTTAACTTGGTAACTTGTAAATATAGAGAAGTCTTTAATAAAGTGGAGATCAAAACCATAGCTAAAGACTTCCCAACCTGATAACTGGTCATACCAAGTTCACTGCAATAATGTATGATGTTTAAAGCATCATGATACATATGGAGGGAACTTTGCTTTGGTGTTTTGTTTGTTGAATTGCCTCTTGAGCCTTAAGGTGACCGCACCACCTCAAGCTCTGTGATGCCATGATATGTTAAATGAAGAAGAGAGAAAATTGCAGTTATGAAAAAAATTGCATTGACAATCAAAATTTTTCCTAGAAAGTAAGTCTTTAATACCTACTAAATTCAACCAATGAAATGTACAGGAATCATATTCCAGCTACGGAAGTCTACATGATGATGTAAAGAATTTACAGAAATTATTTTATTCTGTGATATTTTAGGAATCTCTATGTATTCCCACTGTAATAGAGTTTTTTTTTTTCCTGTGGCTGTTCCATTTGTACAAACAATTTGTAAACAGGGAAATAGCAAAATTCATCAAATAAATTATTCACAAAGGAATTATTCACTCAGCTCAAGTATTTCCTTTAAACAAAAGTAAAAGCCGTCAACTCATATGTCTTGTTGTAAGAACTGGAAGTGTTTCATTATAAAAGAGCTCTTTATGACAAAACAGACAAAAGGAAAACAATGCCTATGACAGAACTTTGTCACCTAGTTTGGGGTATCAACTTCTAGAAAAACCGAGCAATACACAGAAGTACACCATTAGAGGATTCAAATTGTAACATGCTTTTTGTGCCTCTGGAGAATATATTGTCACATAAAATTTTCAGAAGTAACTAAATGAATTAAAAATGTCTGTTTCTTTGAGAGGTGAGCTCCTTAAGTGGCTTTGGTGCGTTTGAAAATGATGCTCTTGTGGGCTACGTAACAATCCTGCAATGGAAAGCAATAACCAACGTGTCTTTCCTTACAGTTAGCCTGTCCTGCTTCTTAACTTGTTTAGAGCTTTTAGGACGCAACCCTGAGCCATACTTGGGCTTGTCCAAAAAGAATTAATGCTTTAAAATAAGAGGGGAAATCCACATCAGAGCCACATCGCAAATCACTTATCGATATCTTTATACTTTATGTCCCAGAGGCAGATAAAACTTGACTTTCTCCTGCATGGACTTTTTGACCTATTTTTGGCTAACTGTAAGCTTGTAGCTGTTATTGGCTCATGGAGGGGAAAATACTGAAGTAATTTACCCGCTTGTCACTTTGCCCGAGGGTTACTTCAGTGTAGTCACTCAATGATCTGTTTTGTTTATTACCTCTACCATATTCTGAAGCATTTTCCCTTTTTTCACCATTACTTGCACATCAAATTTTTATTCATGGCGGAATACAGGAGCAAGGTCCATTCTGTGCAGACAAGCTTTGCAGTGTATCGTGAATAATTTACCGATATAGGTCATGAATACTCATACAAACGTGAAAGAAAGAGGTAAATATATCGTGAAAGTAGGGGAAATGCGTGTGCCTTCATGTTGAAGATGTAGGTTGACGTAGTGTTTCACTGAATTTGTTGGCTTAGCAGTCATGCATATGTTAAATGAAAAAAAAAAATCTTAAATCAGAATTTTAATAGTTCCCAACCTACGGTTGTTATTACAAATAAAACATTTGCATCTTTCTAAACAGAGCCTCTGATATTTTTCTGGTAGTGTGTCATGTAAACTGGATTCTGTGTATTTGCTGAAGTTCCTATTTTTTTTCTAAGCAAGTCAATTTAGGAAATAATTCCTCAGTAAACAGTATTGTCACTTTTTCCAGTGCATTAAGCATTTTAAGATAAGAATTTTAGTATTTTTGATGCAAGGGAATAAGCTGGGGGAATGAAATTTCTTGACCTACTCATGTAATTGAAAAGTGTTCATCTAAACACCTTTGAGTAAGACTGGGTGGGTGATAAATAGAACTAACTGGAATATACATATATTTATACATA
>NW_010124883.1:0-26174 GCF_000699245.1 Pterocles gutturalis
GGAGGCGCCGCCGCTGCGGGCCCGGCTCTGCCGTCAGGCGGGCGAGCGTTGCACAGCGCGGGGCTCTGCTCGCTGCTGGGGGGGACAGGTTCCTGTGAGGGTCAGCCGGCTCAGGGTGCTCTGGGAGCTTGCGGGGTCTCCATCCTTGGAGAACTTCAAAAGCCTGCGCAGCCGGCATTAGGTGGCCCTGCTTGAGCAGGGGGCTGGAGAAGCTGACGTCCAGAGGTCCCTTCCAACCTCCGCCACTCTGCGGTCCTGTGTGGCTGGGGTAGGAGAGGCCACCTTCCCCAACACCAGAGGCCCAGAGCATTCCAGTTTGTGTTCTGACAAGAGACACGTCCAAGGTAGCACACCTAGCTCGGAAAGAATAGAGAGATACAGTATTAAATGTGTAACCTGTGCAGCATGTCTTGGTGTTTCCAGTTCAAATCTTATTCTCGGAATCCAGCATGGACCGTTTCTTCAAATAAGGAAACTCCAGTAAACTAATATTAAATTTCAAATAATATCAGACAGAGGCTGCTGTACTGGTTCAGTTCTTTGACTTCCACTGCAGTTCCAGAAATGGCAATGGCATTGTTACAAAGATCACTAAAAATTATGTAGGGAATGCCAAGTCATTAGTCTCCAGTCGCTGAACAGTTGCCAGTAGCAAACCTGAATCACTAGCACTATGACTTATTTTCAAAGTCATGGTTGAGAAACAAATGATCTATAGCAAAGTGCTAGGGCATCTGAGCTGTTTGATCTGGAATGTTCACTATTTGCTATCTAACTTTACTCAGGGAAAAAAATGGCATTGAACATTTTGTGTTTTCTTGTCTGTAGCTGCCTGCATCTTTGTTTTTGTTTTCTAGTATGTACGATTAAAGCAAAAATACATGCTATAACAACGTTACAGTCATGTTTACTTTCACTCATTTTGTGCTGGCTATTACCACAACCCTTTGATTCGGAGGATTTGGTTGCTCTTGGAAATGCAGATGTTCCATTTCAACAACCACAGTCCAAAGAGAACATCTCGTGTGCCCCGCAAGCTACAGGGTGTAGGCTCAGGATCGTTTCATATGTGATGCAGCAAGTAATTCCTAAAATACAAAGAAAATGCTTTTCACAGTCCTCATTAAACAAGATGAAAATCATCATTAGAGATACAGAGCCTAATTCTCAGTGCTCTTAGGCACCCAGTTTAGGCATTAAAACATATCCAGGGATGATGCCAGGCCTCAGCAGGGTGATGTCAAGCACCTAGCTGTAAAGAATGCAAAATTCATGAGGCCTGTAATAGAGTAAGGAAGGGGAAGCCTGAAGTGACACAATCCTGAGCTGTGCTCCAGATGCTGCTTATGTATTTTATCCAGTGTCTGTGGGCTTTTCTCATGGCTATGGCGGAGTAAAAGTGCTTGTCAGTCTGTCTCAAATAGAATAGAATTTGTGTGGGAGGTACTTCACCCATCTGTGTTGGAAACTGTGAGCACTGCTTTGAAAATGTAAAAGGAAGGCTTTTGGCTACAAAAAGCAAGAAGGAAAACAAATTCTGATTTTAAAAGCAGGTATAGGTTAAGTGTCTGGTGTGACAGAGTGCTCACATTGCAACTTGAGAGTGTAATGTAAGAGTTTATAATCCAATGAACACTCATTCACGTGCTTGGATCTTGAAGCCCGTTTTCATGAACTTCAGTCAGACTATTTGTAGCTATATGACTAGAAACTTGCATATTTCTATCATTGGCCACTTAGAAATCATGTGAAGTTCCATCCTACATAACCAGTCAGTGCATTGAACAGTGTTTTAGTTTGTTTTTTCTTTCTGATAACAAGTAAACTAAAAATAGGTAATTTCTTCCTGCATTTGTTGTGTCACATATTTTGGAATTGAGCTAGCTTTTGTTGAGTGAAATGGAAATTACTGAATGTATATATGACCTGATAATATTGAGCTGATCAAGCATGCAGGCCTGAAAGATAGTTTTTTCTCTTTTGAAAAGCATGTAGTCTCTAATTCTTGAAAGTGTCTCTATGTAAGCTTATGCCCATTCTTAGTAAACAAGCAAACTGTTAATCTTTAATAAAACAGGAATCATAGTCCTCGTGTCCACGTTGTCTTGCCTATTTTATAAGAAATGTAAATGTTCTTGCTTTTAGTGTGATACAGATAAGACAAATTGACACTGACTTAAGAGACGATCGTTTGGCAGAGATTGCAATTTCCTGTTAAATACAGAAAATCAGTAAAGTGTAGAATTACTACATTGGCTTCCTCTAAAACATTATACCATACTTACAAAAACTACATGTAATAATATTTATCATGTAAAGAGTATTCCTGTACATTAGAGTAGTAAGACTGTCCATCATAAGAGGTTTCAGTAGTGCCCATGCCAGGACATAAGCAAACAGCAAGAACACAAGAGCACTGGAATACTCAGCAAGTGTAAGCTCAGATCTCTCTGGGCAGGTACTGTTAGCCCCATCCTCTATGAAAAAGCTAAGAAAGATTAACTGAAAGAGCTTATAATATAGTCAAAGGCCTCTCGATTTTTTAGGTCACTGAGTGTGCATCTTTAAAAGGCATACACTCCCAGAATGAGAGAAGAGGCTAGGATACGTGAGTTTCTGATGTAACTAGTGACTTCAGAGGAGTTACACAAGGCAGAAATGAGAGGATATCCTGTTCACCATATTAGGCCATGTTAGTAATGTGTGATCTACCTTCACATTCAACTTCCTATTTAGTCAACATGAAACGTGCAGCAGTTAAATCACATTACGTTAAACCTCCCTTTGGTCCACCACCATCTCTCCTTCTTTGCCTTACAAAACTGGCTCAGGTTTGCCTCCGCTCTAGTCCTCCGGACAGTTAATAGCACAGGCCAGTATTGCTCAAAGCTCTGAGGTGAAGACTGTAGTCAACAAATCCAGTCCTTGGGCAAAACATGCTAAAGCTCATCTGTGCAGCAGAAAGGCCTTTCCCAGGAGTTCCCTACATCAGGCAAGGAATTACAGCTGCTCAGGGAGACATATCTGAACTGACTTTAGGTGATGATGGAGTCACACCAACATTGATCTCAGTCTGCTTGCAAAATCTGAAAAAGAAAGGCTGCATTAGGTGGTTAATATTGCTGGCTGTAGGTGGCTGATTTAGAGCTGCCATTGCAGTGTTGACTGCAGTGCAGCCCCCTCACCTCCCTTGGGGGTTCAGCTACGCACTGAAAAAACTCCTAAAGGAATTACAGTTTGTAAGCTTGAGGTGCAAGGTGCTCTGACTAGTGAACACATTAAAATGCTCTACCAATAGGAGAGAGAAGGCAAAGAAATGTGACAGATACTAATCATACCATTTAGTATACGGAGAAAAGGCATCTCTGTTCTTCCAGAATGAGACAAAACAGGAGCTAGAAGAGAAGAGAAGAGAAGAGAAGAGAAGAGAAGAGAAGAGAAGAGAAATGACCTAGGCAATAAAAATTGCTAGGAAGAGAAGACAAATTTGGATATAATAGATCAAAATAAAATTTGGCATGGATATACTCAACAAAAGTAGTGTCTTTCAAACATCTATACGACACTGAAACAGTGCAAGATATACATATACAAATAATGTATGGTTTTCCTGCTTGTCACTAGCTTTACTAAAGATGCTCCTGGCACATGACCTTGCATACTCCAGTGTATCCGAGCTTCCCAGCAAAGGGCAGTTGCTCTTGCAGCACAGCACATTTTCAGGCATCCATTTTCTTTGCATCCAGCACTGAAACCCTGGGGAGAATCTGCTCCCTCTGCCCACACGTGGTGAGTAATGAATAAGAAATGGGGCACATGGATCTTTGTTTCATTTTCTTGAATGAGCTAGAAACAGGCAAAATAATCACCTTTTGGAACTTTTTGCAACGGCCTGGTTTGATGGAGAGGGTTGGGTCTGAAAACAAACTGTTGCAAGGGAGGAAGTAAGCTGGATGGGATTGTTTGCTCCAGTGCAAACACAGATGTGTTTGCTGCCATCAGACAAGGACATAGTTGTATAAACAGCGCAGTGTAGGCACTCCCAAAGTAACTTTTGCTGTATCTGGAAAGGAGGGGAGCTGTGAGCCCAGAGATAGATAGCAATCCTCAGGATAAATATCTGCTTACCATATGGCTCAGGCCAATATCAACCACGATTGCATATACAGTGCAGGCTCCCTTTGCTTTTATGCTTTAAAAGTGCAGAAAGAAAAGCCTGTGACCAATGTATGGCAAAAGCTCACAAAATGATTTCAAATCAAATCAAAACAAAATTCCACCGGAATGCTGAAAGCTTCATACCTCAGTAAGGACAATTTCCTTGGCAAATACTGTTTTCCCACTGAAGCCACTCGGTGGGTACAGAAAATGTTAAGATGCCAGAAATTCTTCTTTTACCCTGGGAAAAAGCCTTTTATTTTCACTATCCCAGAGCTTAAAAATGGCCCAAGTATTTCTTGCTTGAAATCTTCAGTAACCCAAACGAACTCAACTCTAAGTCAAAGAAAAGCCATGGAAAAAGTTTGCCTGAAAAATTAAGGCTTCAGAAAGTTAGGAGGATACTAAAGCAGGAGGTAAAAATGAATCTCCTGATGCTATCATCTATCAGGATATAAAACATACATTATTTGTCTCTTCTTGTTTCCATCATAAGTAGAGTGATTACCATCACTATAGACCTCTTATACAGATTAAGATATCGTGAATCTGACTCTATTAATTTGCTAGCTATTAATCACCTATAAGAATAAAAATTTTTCTTTTTTCTCCAGTTCTTAACCCCCAACACTCTCTCCCAGAACAAATTTCCCCCACCCCACCTTACTCCTACTTCCCCCACATACACATATCACATTTCCTGTGGTTGGATTAGTTTTGCAGTTATTATTCAAAGAGTTGTTCTTCTGAAGTCAAAAATTAAAAGTAAACTGGGCTGAGTTTAAAAGTAAACTAGCTTTGATTCTCCTGTCTTTGGCTTTATGTACATTGTCCTAAATATCTACAGTCCCTGTTAATCCTTTGCTCTGCTGAAGACTGTGTCAAATCCATAAAAAGCCATGGTTTTATCTTGGGCCTGGGAAATATTTAACTTTCAGACTTTAACAGAAAATTAACTTATAAATGACACATTTCGTAACTTTGCTGGAATAAATGGAGTGGGCTTCATATGATCCTCTGGGCAGAACGGCGGAAGTTGCAGTTGTTGACACTCACAGCAAAAAGTTTTGCAACAGAATCATAGCCAACTTCTTTTATATCGTGAAGCTTCATGGGATTCTATATGGCTTGTGTCTTAAATTTAAGGCACTCATGTGGCACTAAATATGCAGTTTTTAAAAACCCACGTGTTTCATATGACTATCTTCCAGATATTTAAAAAAAAAAAAAAGTTTAGTCACCAACAAAGAATTCAAATTCATTGCAACTGCAGGAATTATAAATGAGTCAACTTAGTAGTTTTTGGTGGCTTTTAATAACTAAATCACAGAAGCGGGATTACTTATTTTGTTCACACTCTGGATATTTTCAAATTATTCTATTAATCTCATGCTACTAGACAGCTGGCTAACAGTTATTTTACACCAACACTACCACTGTTGTTATGTTTGTAGAGCTCTACTACTCTTAAAGCACACCTGTAAGCTTTGTGAGAGTCTATAGTTTTAAAGGACAGAGAGAATTTAAATTTTATTTTTATTATAATTCTGTTTTCATTTGGCCAGAACAACCCAAAATCCCCAAATGGAAGTTTTATAGGTGTGATCACAGAAAGAAACTACATGTTTGAAAGTGTGAGGAAACTCCTTCTCAGGTCTAGAATCAAAGAGTTAACATCTTTCTTCTCTCCACTCTTCAAAGACAAAAGACACTAAACTTCCTACTTCTTGTTGCAAAACACCAAGCTGGTCTGTTTGGTAATTCAGCTCTTAATATTTGGAAGGTGGCAGTTTTACATCAGTTTTACCCCTAATTATTATGCTGATTACTTCAAGTCAACAGTACTGCCTTGAACTGGTTCGAAATGGAGAAGCAGGCCCATAGGCTCCTAATTTGACGAGTGCAAAAGTAACCTGACAAAGAGACAACTAAAGGCCAGGAGTGAGCCTCTTACTGAGATCCATTTCAAAAGTGTGTTAGACCCAAAGTAATACCTTCTCGATGGCAAGATTTTAGGCAGAGGCGAAAAAAGGGAGAACTCAGCCTTACTTACCCACTGAGTCAAATAGAGCCCATCCACCAGGACTGGAGAATGGCAGGATCAGCCTGAACTGCCTCTGAGCAAGCGTTGGTGCCTGGCACGGGTTAGGAGAGCTTCCAGCGTAGCTGGCAGTGCAACAAACTCTCTCCAGCACTGAGCAGGATTTCAGCCCAGTGGAGAATCCAGCCCTGCAAACCCAGCATAGTCTGCACATAATGCAAAATCCACAGCAAATTAATTTGTTGTGTTACTAGACCTGATCATGAATTATAGGATTTCCCTCTAGGTGTAACTGTGTGTTGAATATGTAGGGTGGATGCGTGTGTGGATAAAAGGCAAGATTATGTGCTTGGAAATATGGAGGAAACAAGTAGAAAGGAAAGAAATTGCTTAGAAAGACTGTAAAATATTTATATGATCTTGTTTTTGTGTGTCCTACATTTCGTCTTGTAATCCTTCTGGAGTGACTGTGTCAGAGAGAATTTTTTTTTAAGGGCAGAATTACATTTAAAATCCTCTGTCCAAACTTTATGCTGCAATCTCCTGAAAATTCATGTTTGCCCATTTCTTCACAGTAGACTTGTAATGAGACTCCTAACATACCATAGTACACTGTAAGAATAAATGAGGCTGCTCCATGAAGCACTGGATTAAAAAAAAGCACAAGGTGGTTGACTCAGTCACGGCTGGTGGCCCTACGAATGCTTGCAAAAAAACTCTAGCATCCTTACCATAGAAACAAAAAGTAGCATGGCAAGCAAAGCTGTCCCTCAAGAGTCACATAAAATGAACACATAGCTGTGAAAGTGCGTATGCAAAAGCAGTGTTTGTAAGGAGTTACATTACACCTCTGCAATCACTTACTCTTCCTTGTGTGCCAAACTTTGGTGAAATTATGGAATAATTCAAAACTAGACTAAGGGCTTTTAAACTAATTATTGAAACTACAAGTACTATGTCCAAATTATTATGGAGATTGGGTTTGCTTTAACGTCTTTTGTTTACCTAATTTTATGCAGTTCCAAGCACACTATTGCAGTGGCCATGCCATCATTTTACACTCCTACAAAGGTTATAGGACTATACCACCTGTGCTGTAAAATGCCCACAGCAGCTCCCACCACGTCTGCACCACACTGGCAGACATGACGGTGTAATCCAGCTGGCTGAAGTCGCAGCGTTTGCATCCTCTTATCCCAAGCCTGAGTTGCCTGCAAGCCCCAGGTCACAAGACCAGTCCTTTTCCTTGTAAATGTGTGTGCAGAAAACGGACGTACGACTCCGCACCTCCAGACTTACCCAAGCTAGTTTCTAACCAGCTAGCTGAGGTACCCACAGTGGCAAAACTGGCCTCCACTAACCATCATGTCACTTGCCCAGGCGCCAAAGCCCGTGCTGCTACCGCAGCTTCGTGCAGCTGTTCTTCAGGCAGCTGGATTACGCCATCACATCTGCCGAGCGCGGTGCGGACATGGTCTGAATTGCTGTGGGCATTTCTAGTACAGGCAGCATAATGTGGCTGCCTTCATATGTGTATAAAATTATGGCATGGCCACTGCAAAGGAGTGCTGCGAACTGCTTCAGATTGGATGAACACAAGACTTTTTTCACTGAAACAAACCCGGACTCTGTAATAGTTTGGATATGGTACTTTTAGTTTCAGTAATTTGCATATAGGAATTGCAAGTAGAAATCCATCCCATTATAAAAATTCATGCAATTATAACAGCCCGTGGTCACTGATGTTATCTGCACTGTGGGTAAATATGGCAAGAATGTCTTGCGGACAGTATTTCTATTATTCGATGACCACATGATTATTTTTGGTTAGCTGTTACTATTTCCTTCTTGACTCATTCCTAAAAGGCACTGAAACATCACAGTCTTATCACTCAGACAGCAGTAACTAAAACCATCTTTAAATCAGTTTTGCAAACCCACATCCAGAGTATCTCCTACCAGAAGAGTGTGCACTCTGCATCTTGTCACCTTGAAATCCCCGCCTTGGTTTGACGTGAGCCACGCAATCCAGTGTTTCATTCAGGCTCATTGAGACTTGACTGAGTCTGAGGGGCAGCCGTCTGCAATGCACTGGAGGTAATGCCATACCATGGGAAAATGAGGAAAGAAATGTCGGTCTTGTGCAGTGGGGCAGATGATAATCTATTAGCTGCAGTTCTTTGCAGCTGGGTGGAGGTTTTAATCCCCTCATCCCACTCCCAGCAGCAGGCAGATGATTTCACAGCGGTCATCTTTATAGCATCTGTGTGAACGTGGTGGGGTGCCTTGTACTTCTGAGCACACTTTTTGTTACTCTCTGCGTCATGTCCTGATCAGACTATTGCAAAACCTCGTGCGCAGACTCCCCAAAATGAGTCATGTCTGCTGGTGCGGATGTCTGCAAGCTGCCTCCCTCTGCACAGAGGTGCAGAGCTGTGCAGGGAGCATTGGAGAAGACCACCCTGGCACAGCACAACAGCATATTTATTAAAGGGAACACCTTAGTGGAACGGAGAGGGGTTAGCAGGTTGTCGATTAGCTTCTGATAAAATGTAATGGGTTCATTGCGACCTCAAAGTCCTACGTGCCAGCCTGGCTGCCGTGGGGGCTGCTACCTGTGAAACATGCCCCCCCTTGCATCTGCAGAGAGTTTGAAGGTGTGGTCTGGAAGCATAATCCCCCAGAGGGACTCAACATGCTGGAACTTGATCTTTTCCACACCTCCAGGTCCCAAATTTTTCTTCACTTGTGGCATAGTCTGATTTGTCTGGTGTTAGACCCCATGGTCTGCGAGACTTTTCCTGTCCATCAAATCCTACACCAAGAGGAGGAGCTGCATTAATCATACATAGTTTCAAAACTGTAGATAAGCTGGATGGTTTCTTGCTCCTATAGACATATGACTTCATTCTCCCTATCTTCCCAGCTTCATGCACTAGCATGACTGGATTTATAAGATGATCGATCCTCTTTGCTTCAGAGGCAGATCCACGCTGCCTTATCACCAGCTGAACAAGAATTCCTTTCTTACCACCTATTAAGTGGAAGGATCAGTGTGTGTTGAAGTGGAGCAGCTATGTGGTATCTCTTGGTTTCTACCTGTCAGTAAATTCTACCTGTCAATAACTTGCCTTTTATTTAAACAAGAAAAAAATTGGTTGGTATGACAAAATTCAAACACTCTAAAGCATAGTAGAAATCATCTGCCTGCTGCTAATACAATGATGTCTTGATATTGAACAAGTGAAAAATATTTTCCACTCAATGACTCCTGAGCCTTCTACAGAACAGGTAACTGGGCAATTTACTCAGGTTATTAATGAGAAAGTTTTGTTTAGCAGTGTGCTATTAATTGCTGAAACCCTCTGGATTGTTGCTATTGTCCATAAAGGAAAAAAAATCCTAGTCAGCCCAGACCATTTCAAGCCCTACAATTTACACTCACTAAATTACTAGGACCAAATCTATTGTTCCATCCTACTCTGTGTGCTTCCTCACTCAGCTTCCTAGCATTTCTTGCCAAGCCTGTATTGGACAATTACCTTACATGCAGAAAATAACATCTGTAAGACTCATCTTGATTTTTAAAATGTTTATTCACCTACCATTGCTCAAAAAACAAATTACAAAGCAATGTACAAACTGATATTGAGAAATGGCAATGCAAATTTACACTTCTTTCATACTCAGTAGCTGTTTCTAGTACTTTGCCTTTGTTCTTGGGATTGAATTAAATTTCTCATAGAAAACAGAATTTGCTAGTACTTGACCTTTGTTTTCAGAGCCCCAAAACACAAAAGGCATTTAGAATCAATGACAATGCACAAAACACAACGCACTCCACTTAGCACTCAGCACAACACAATACGCATCCTTTATATGGAGAGACCTTGGGCTAAAAAAGGATTAAAATTAAGCCAGAGTATTCTTTTCTACTTAGTCTCCTGAAGAATCACGACCGCTGCTTGAAGCTGATTATACATTATGCAGTCCACCAGCACATGATGCCCAACCCTCCACTCAAGTAATCTTTTTTTCTCACTACATAAACCATATCACCCTCCACTCTTTATTTGCCTTCACTGGCTTCCTTCCTGTCTCTTAACTCCTCACTTCATGCTTCTCATCCTCTGCTTAAAGACCAAACATAATCTCCCCACTCCCATTTCTGCTCCCGTTTCCCCTTCCTCTCAGCACAGCCGCCCACAGCCTGCTTTGCTCCAGCAGCCTCTCTGCTTTAGTTTCCCAGCTGCTCTCTCTTGCATCCTTTTAGCTTCTCTTTACAACACTTATATCCCCTTCCTAGGTGGCTTTTCGCAGAGATACTTCACACTTTTTCTTTCTTTTCCTACACCAACTTCTTGATGGGTTTTCTTCTTCTTCACTTTGATGTTAATGGCAGAGATTAGGTGGATTTGTAATGAATAGTCACTAAAGAAAAAGTGAGTAAAATTTTAATTCTTGAAAACTCATTGAAACACATGTGAAAATTAACACTCTCAGCTAAAATGAAAACTGATAGAAAGCTAATTAAGGGAAAGCATGATGTTAAGTGGCCTTGAATTATGTAGGAATGCTTGCTGAATGAGAAGCTACAGAGAATAATTTTGCTTCTGGTCATGTTAACAAGGGCCAGTAAGCCACACATCATATTCCTGAATTAATTAGGAGCAGTTTCAAGTCTGAAACTCTTCTTAGCCCTTGCAGAGAGGCCCGTAGTAGGAAAAAAGTGTGCTCTTCCTATCGCCCCAGCCAGCCAGGCCCGTAACATTTCCTCCTGTTACTCTCATAGTCATTTACTGTCCCACAACCCGCCAGGAAGCGCAGTCACAGCTTCTTTCCCACTCAGTGGAGGGCTACACCTCTCCCTGCTATTCATGTAGGAAAGTTTGTGTGCTTCCCTGAGCAAAAAACTGTCTGTCTTGTGTTTTCTAGAGCAGTGCTGCTTGGCGCAGCTCACAGCCCCCGGGTCCACAGCCTGGCTTTTAGCTTAACTAGAACATGGTCTTGGTTTTGGTTGGGTTTTTTTAAGTTATTGTGGGAGTGGGAGAAGCAACAAATAACAAGCTAATATATTTTAAGAAAATACTTGAATTAACTTAAATTACATTGTTACTGATGTTTTCACCCTGCAGAAGGATTATCAGGTTTGCTGCAGCATTTTCAGACCCCCCATGATATTGCTCACGATTGACACTGCCGAGGGGCCTCCTGCATTTCTGGGATCCCTGGTTCTGGCCCATTCAGTACAAACCACATGTTTTTAAGCCTTCTGTAGGAAAAGCAGAAGGTGTCCACAACTTAGAAAAGCAAGGAAGAGTGGAGAAGATGCGCTCCACAGACAGGGTGGCACTGGTCCCTTTTTCATCCTTCCTGTTGGTTAAACTGGAAAAGGCGATTCTTTTTCAGAACAGATTATGCTTGTAGGTCATTTACACAAATTCCCATAATCTCTATGCTAAATCTAAGGACTTGCTGTGGATTTATGTGTATATACAGAGGGTGGAATCCACCTCTGCCTCTGCCGGGGCCTCTCCAGGAGCTCCGCTGGCAGGAGCTGCTGCGAGGATGTGTGAATCACTAAGGTGTTCCCAATTTCTGCAGGCTGTTTTACCAGCTGCCAGGCAAGTTGCAGTGCTACAACCCCCTGCCCCAGGGACTCTCTCTTGCTTGTGGCCCTCTGACGGGCTCTGCACAAGCAGGGGCCTGATTCCACAGACAGATGAAGGAGGGAAAGGCAGATGTTCTCCCGAAGGAAAAAAAAAAAAAAAAAGCCCGAACTTGAGACACATCCTGTACCATGATTGCACATGCCTACAGAAAATGCTCCACGTTACCCTGCTACAGGAGCGGCCTCTCCAGGGCTTGCTTTTCCTTTGATTTTCCTGTGACCAGAAATAGCAAAGAACAAATTGGGAATCAAAACCTGCACTTACCCCTGAAGCCCTCTGCATTCATCAGAAACCAGTAAAAGGCCAGTTTTCTCCGGCATTTTTACGGTAATCTATTAAGCTATTTTCAGACTGCTTGAACCAAGAATAGCCAGAGAATGTCAAGTTCTCCAGTATTGGCCGTACCCTTCATTTCTCTGAGAGATACATTTCCAGACAAGCATGCAGGCCTCAACAACTACATTAAATGTGCAGATCAAAAAATGTTATGTCCAAGAGGTAGATAATTTCCCCCCCTGCCGTGTCCAGAAGCAGGCAATATTCTACAACCCAGCTCCTCTGCTTCCTCCCATCACATACGCCAGTCACCGTTGTTTTCATTATTCTGTCTTCTTCGTCCAGAGTTTTGACCTCTGATTGACTTTGAAGTTTACATACAAGGAAAAACAGTCAGGCAGCTGCTAAAACAAGTGAGGAGAGATCAAATGGTTCCAAAAGAATTAAAAACAAACAACTTTTATCTTTTTATTTTGTGTTTACCAATACATTAACAGATCCAGATAGATGGAGAGATACACAAACGTGCATACATGTATTTAAATGATAACATAAAAAAATTACATTAGAAGAATATTGTTTAGATTAGTACAGCCAAATATTGAAGGATAAGAAAATTAGGAAATACCCAATTAAGATTGCCATGCTAATTTATTTCTGCCACTAGGTGTGATTATCCTGTGTTGTGTGCATCCTGTGGGAAAGTTTAAATATGACCGTGTCATGTAAGGGTTGCTAAGAAAACATATGCACATGGAGAGGGACAAAAAAAGGTTACCCAGAGAGTCTTAAATCTGCCATTTTCTAATGTATCAGGAACTGACGCTGTAGCTTAAATGACACTATTTAATGACTGAGGCATAGGGAATTGGATGTCCTAGCTTGTTTTATGGGAGAAAAAAGCTAGAGAAAAGCAGCTGCCTGCAACATGGATAGAGAAATACAGATTCTTGCCATTTATTCAGTAACACAAGCTGTCATTGCAGGCATTTATTTCGTCAGCTTTGGAGTGGAGGTATGATGTCAGGCATAAGTAGGAGTTATTTTGTCCTGATCCTGGAGCTGGAAGACCAATTAGTAAAAATCAGCTTTTGTTTCCTCTACCTTACTAAACCTTCCTAACCCTCTTCTCTATTAAATCTGGTCCAGAAATGTAATCCTGCTTTTGCTGTACAGTTCTTCCTAATACTTCATTGCCTATTACTGTTTTAGTGTCTTTGAAATGGTGGTGGTGTCCAATTACTACATTGGCAGACTGCCTTGACCTTTCCTGGAGAAACCAAGAAGAGAAAAGTAGTGGCAGTTCCCCAAAGTTGCCATTTCAATGAATCTCACACAGAAATTCACAGAACACAGAAAAATTTTTGTCTCTGAGATGAATCACTTTGACTCCCAAAGGCCTGCCAAAAACAATAACAACGTTAAACTGCCCAAAAGAAGTTAAATTTCCCAAATACTTAAAAAAAAATTCTACAGATATCACACAAGTATGAATAATAATCTAAACCAGAATGTTTTTATTGAAAAGAAAGCTCTACTTGCTTCCTTATAAATTTCCTTTTTTGATTTAATAAGATTACCTTGGCCTGTATAATCTGAACTCTCAAGTACTCTGTACCTTGGGACAGAGGCAAACCTGTCCATGCGCTCTCCTGCCCCTCCACATTGCATATACAGTGAAGATAATGTTCCACAGCCAGCTAATTCAAATCTGCTTTCTTAAATGCTTAAATAGTACTAATTTATAGGATGCAAATCCTACCAAACGACAACTCCCTGCATGTCATTTTGCCTCTCTGACACGGATAATCCATTGTCTCTCATATAGGCCAAACCTGGGACCTTAATAAATTATAAAAAGGGCCAGTTTGGATAAATGGAAATATATTTTCCTGTGGGTTTTTTTATGCTGAATTTCACAGACTGTTACGATAAGCTTTGTAGAGCCGAGTATGACTATGAACAGAAGTAGAATATCTTTTCAGTATTAGCTTCACAGCTGAAGCAGTTTGTGTACAGTTATCTTCTCCATCTATCCCTTGGGCATAAAAGCAGTAAAAGAATTCCCAAAGAAAGGGAGGAAATTGCGTTGGTCAAGATCAAATTGCAAGCATGCATAATTTGATGTAGTAATGACTGTCCACCAGATACCACTGCAGGAGACTTACCAAGATGTTAATTGTCCCAAGGACTGGAGTTCGATGCTTAACAAACATCTCCTCAGTTTCATTGTGGAATGAAAGTTATGACAGCTGCAAAGACTGCTTGTCTTAGTTGAATGTGCAATAGTGAGTAGCATTGAGAGAAAATCTGATCCTGAATTAAAATCTCTGCTTGCAAACAGTAGCTATTGGTAGGGTTGCTGCAGAGATAGGAAGTGTAACTCCATAGCTTCGGTATGTGGAGTCAGTACAAGGCTCCAAGGTTAAACTCTGCGGCTTGAAATTAACTCAGACTCTAGAGGAACATGTAATTTTGTATAGCTCTTTCCACTTTTGAAAATGTCAGGTTGTATCGCAGAGATAGTCTCACGTAGCATAGTGAATTCCTCCCCGTGTAAAATGACTCAAAGCTGTATTTCATGGTCTTTGCATGGAAGTCTGCAAGTCGCAAACTTTGCATCTTGCCAGTTACAAGATGTCATTCATCACCTCTCATCTCCAGACTTAAGAGCCAACAAATGGAGAGGCTACTTTGTTTACTGTTTTCTGAAGCAAAGAGATCAGTCAATAGTCCATTGGAAAGACAGTGAATAAAATATTCCTAAGTACAGAAGACTCTTCTAATGTGACTTCTCCTAAGCAAACTTGCTATTTATCACCTCAGTGCTAAGCAGCGTACATAATGAGAAGAAATATTTCTCCACACAGGACAGAAAATTTTCTCACTTTGATAGCTAGGACTTCATCCCAGATATTAAGAAAACTTTGACCACACTAATTGCTGGCTGCATAGATCTGCTGCTCATGGAGGGAGCAATAGCCTCACACCAGACAAGTAATTGTTGTCCAGTTGGTGAATGATATGGCCTTTCTCTCTGTTATTTCTCTTTTCCACTGGACTGAGAAGAATCCTTCTAAACATATGTTAAAACATCTGATTTGTTGTAGATGTTACTGTGGAAATTGTACACATGGGTTTGAATTCTGCTTTTGGGTGAGGAAGGTTAGACTGCGGAGGGAATACTCGGAATTATCCAACAGTTATCACACACATGCTGGATCACCGTAGCATGTAGGTGATCACATTTCCCACAGGCACCAGTAAAACATAAAGTCATTTTCCTGTGATAATCTTAATTTCCTAACAATATTCTTCTGAAATTAAATTTGGTAGCTGGTGTTCTTCCACAGCCTATATCTATGATTGTTTCAGTTTCCTCTCTGGATAAAACTACAGAGAAAAAAATGACCCTGTATGAGATCCATGAATTACTTTCTTTGCTGCAGTTACTGTTATCTTTGCTGTGATATTCCTAGACAGAGTTCTTGGAAACAAATGTAAGATCAAATAACAATAAATAATGTGGAGAAAAAATAAAGATGTCAGATCAGAAGAATTACTGAACTGCAGTGGTCGAAAGCTGAATCTTCATCAGGAATTCATCCAGATGCCTAAAAACAGTGTGCACTTCAAAGCTCTGTACATCTGTATAGATGATGGGAAGTAACAGTCATGTCATGGCCATTCCATAATTGCTACCAGTTCCTGAAATCCAGTCTCCAAAGGATGCTGTCCAGGGATCTCCGATCTCAGTTGATGAAACTGTTAAGCATTTTCCTCCAAAGCAAGAGAACCTGGCAGCAGTCTGGAGCTCAACCTGGAGTAGGCTGGATGAGTTGTGAGGTGGGGAGAGCAGCTGCTGATCTTGTTTTTGTTTCGATTGCTGCCTGCAGGGAGGTATTTATCCAGCTACACTTCACAGGCTGCTCCAACTTGCCATAAGGCTTTTCTTTCTTTCTGCAACATTCAAAAGAGCTAGGACGGTAAATTGTCTTCTCTGATTATTCTGAACCACCTTAGCCTACTGTATTTTGTATAGGCGTACCTCATAGTGACCAAGGAGCTTGGGGTGGCTTTATCAAGCAGGCAATGTTGCTGCACCTGCCCTTCCCCATGTGCACACATGGTCCTGCGTGCAGCATCCCCTGGGGAGCACGCACCAGCAAGCAGCTTTGCCCCCGGCGCCAGGGCAGCTCTCCGGGCTCCCCTGCTGCAAGAGCAGGGGAGGAAAACGCCCCTCACCTGCCCTCAGGGAGAGGCACAGTCAGCGAAAGGGCGACCAGTGAGGAACCTACACAGCGGTGAGGCCACCCTCTAAGAGAAAAATCTCATTGGACACTTGGAAACATTTTATTTCTAACTGCCAGGGAAAATACTGACATTTATCTTTGCTACTGGTGCCAAGTTTCATTTTGGCTTGCTCATGCTGAGGAACTAACTTGGAAAGAGAAGAAAAAGAAAGCAGGTAGGCCACAAGGCTCCTTGCTGCCTTTTATTTTGCCCACCTCTGGGCTGCTGCCTTTCTCCTTCCTCTGCAGCAATTCATGTTGGAGGGGGAAGAAGCGACTGTGGTAGAAATGCATGGCAATGCACAACAGAAACTGGAAACAATAACCTGCATACTGGGGCATGGTGACCAGCAACTCTGCCCGGAGCCAGGGATAATAGCCAGGGCACGGTAACCCACATTAACAGCTGGGAAAACTACTTGATGTGTTTCCAGGTTTGCTGGCCTGTCCTCCTCTTACACCTTCATGGGGAAAGGTGTGGAGCTGCTGCTTGCTGTCAGCCTGGCCGTGCACCTCAAAAGAATTTCTCTGTAGGCTGAATACTTGCCTCTGGGAGGTAAAGAATTTTGGTTTGCATAAATAGTTCATCTTTTATTATTATAACTTACCCAATCATAAATTGCATTCATTATTTATTTTATTATTGTAAGGCCTTATGTAGTTTATGTAAATATATTTGCTTCTCTAACTCTGATATGGACTGCTGGCTTTGCTTTCTTAGGGGGGAAGGATCATTGTTTTGGGAAAGTATATATCCACCCTCAGAGGAATCACCAAAGGCTAGAGACTCAAATGCTGTCCTCCTGCACGGTACAAAGTGAGGAAAAGGCCATTGGTGATTATTCCCTTGGGCTGAACTGGGGATGAGCAAAAAATTGGATGAAGAGAGCCTGAGAAAGGGTGAATTTGTCTGCTCTCCCATCCTGGTCTCCTCTTTGCCGTCTCTTACAGAAGGTGTTGGCTTGGATCAGTTTCTGTGTAGACAAGCTTTTTCTGAAGGGAGCTTAGCCTGCGACACTGGGGCATCTGAGAACAACTGCTGAGCAAAGAACATTCACCACACAAGTTTGAGCAAAATACTGTTTATCCCTTTCTCATTCGTTCACCTTTCCCATGTCTCTGTTTCTCACTGGAGGCAGTGGCTGCCTGAGGCATGGGAGTACCAGCAGATCCCGCAGCTGCTCCAGCTGTCAGACTGCGAAGGGCACACCGAGCCCCACAGAGCACCCACTGCACACCCAGGACCCTTGGAAATCTGCTTCCCTTGCTACGTGCCCAAAGTACTGCTGCCCAAAGCCCCTTACACACAGGCAGATGCCATTGCATGGGCTCCCCTTCATACACGCACCCCACCCTGACAAGGGCACTCTGTCATTTACTTCCAGGTGCTGCTGCACAGCATGCTTATGCATAGCCAGAGCTGATTCCCTTCTTACCACCACCGTGTCACTGCTTTGAGATATGAGCAGAGGTCTCTAATTGTGGTTTTTGGTCCTATCTTTGCTGGTACCAGCACAAGTGTCCTTCATTCATGGGAAAGCAGAGAAAGAAGAGGCTCAGCAACTAGATTTGTAGCTGCCTGTGCTCAGAAAGTCTCAGGGGCGCAGCTGTTAGCACTCAGATTTGCCTTTCTCTGGGTGTCTGGCTCCCTCCTGCTTGCCCACAGCTCTTTTTCAGCCTGTTGTCTTTGCAGGGGAGACCAGGAGGCTTGGGCCAGCTAGTCCTGCTTACACTGGGTGAGGCGGCTTGAGCTCTGGCTCATCAGGACTGGTTTCTGCATATCTGCAAGGTTCCTTACTCATCACAAACACCACCACCCATGGTGAAACCCCAGGTCTTCACAGTGGACCATGAGGGAAACTATAGCTTGCCACTGGCCAGGCCAGATTCCTCAGTGAGACACCTGATGCCAGCAAGAGCAGGAGAGCTCAGGAAAGGGAGCCCAGCTAAGCAGCCCTGGGCATGGCACAGCCATGTGAAGGTAACTCTGGCCTGTGTGCATAAAGGATGTCAATTCCCATGCTTGTGCTTTTGAGTCCTCCCAGTTCTAAATCTGCCATATAAGCTTTGCTGGAGCTGACTATGCCAGCCTCGTAGTGTTTACACTGTGGATCCAACCCACCTAGCATCGGACCTGTTGTGACCTGGCAGCTGCTGTCAGGGTCTGCCTTTTCAACTGGGAACCAGATCCTTTTGTCCGTGGACTTGTGCCTTATCATGGCATTGGAGCCCATGTGCTGAGGGTTATTTCTACTGCAAGAAGAAATTTGTGGTGGAGCCACTTTTCCCGAGTTAGTTACAAGACTGTTTCTTTGGATGCAGCAGAAGCCAAACAGCAGGAGGCAGTTCCTTCGCTTGTCCCCACCAGCTGCTACCACACAGAGCTCGTCTGAAAAGCCTCTTCATTTCAGTTTTCCTCAGAGACATGTTCCCTGGTTTCCTTCTAGACCACAAGATCAAATATTCCCTCGTTGCTTTGTCTCACAGATTCTCCTGTCTCTTCTGCTTTTCTTTCATACATTTCCAACATGCACTGAACATTGGCTATAGTCACTTCTCTCACACATGTCTTGTGTATCTGGTCTGCTATGGGCATTGACTTCCTTCTGTGTTTGGGATTGCTACTGTTTGTAGCTACATGGAGATCCCTTTTCATGGAACTATCTTAAATGAGGGATGGCAGTTAATCTGATATATAACCATTTAAACTATAAAATACCCAAGTTCTTTGAAGAAGTCTGCTCCTAACTGTCCCAAACTGCTCACCCAAAGTTAAAATAAACTTTTTACTTTGATCCCCCTGTTCTATTTCATTTATAGGGATGACAATCCTTCACTTTACTAGTATGTTAGAAAGATAAGTATATGTGGATGTGAAGCTCTCAGATATTATAATAGTGAGAGGCACAGAAAAGCCTAGGAAGAAGCTAATATTTTGTACTCTGCAGATGGTGCTTGGGTCAGGGAAAAATCTGATGCAGAAAAACTCAGTTCTACTACAACCTTTTCTTTTCCTGACAGACTTTCAGCCCACCTTCTGATATTGTGGGACATGGGGGAATGACTACAGTAGGACCGATTGCACCGCCCCCACCAGATTACAGCAGCAGAAATCCCCTGTTCACCGGGGAGAATCTACTGTGGGAATCTCCAGTCGGTTTAAGTTCACACTCTGCTTATGCGTGCATAAGCAAAGCAAACTTGGCAGGCTGAGCAGTCTGTCCCTTAGGAATATTGACAGATGAATGTAAACTCAATTACCTTGCTTTTTCATTCCAGTTGGATTATTTGCACTATGTACTAAGTACATCAGCATCTGGAGTCACTTTGAACAACAGGACAAAGCATTTTCCGGTGTCAGAAGTAGAATTTTGTACAGTATTTATAACTTGCAAAAAGTCAGGGGTTTGGCTGTGCTTTGTTTCCCACCATCCTGAAAAAACTCAAACAAACCAAAACCTATGTAGAAGGTTCATAATCTCCAAAGGCTGGGTTTGGTTGGTTTTTGTTTTTTTTGTTTTTTTTTTTTTTATTTTATTTTTTTTTATATAGCTAAATGGCTGATAGCTATTTTGCCTATGAGCCTGTAAAACTGAAAGATGTAAAACCAGCTCCTGAATTTTCCTTACCATTCTCACCACCACCATCTTCATTATCCATTAACCTGGCTCATTACTGAAAGCTGAAAACACAGAAGAAGTAAACATCAGTTAATGAGGTTTGCACCTGCGGGTGGTAAACAAAGGTGCTCTCCATGCCTGTGAGCTCTTGAAGGGAAACTCGCTGCTGTATGAAAGCAAATCTCAGCACAGAAAGGACAGGTCTGCCTGGGGCAGGGTTTGTGCAGAGAGGAGGAAGATTTTAATTTTTCTGATTTCATAATTAGACAGAGAATGATGAGGAACAAAATCTTTCCTAAATTTGTCCCTCCAATTAGAAAATACATAGTTGCCCTATCTTTGTTTTCATTGTAGCTAGAAGAAGAAATTGATGCTAATTTGATTCCGTACTTCTCTGTAGTTTGGGACATTTCAAATCCATATTTTTCATCCTGGGGTTTTGTCTCAAGTGGAGAGAATTGAGACTTTGTCTTGGACTTAAAGAATCAAGACTTTGTCTGAAATGCAATAATATGGCGCATGCTAAACAAAACAAGTCTTTGTGTACCATTGTTATCAAAACATTGTAGCACCAGGAAATAGCTAGACACGGACTTTCCTTTGCTAGTTAACTGCTACTATAGATCTGTTAAAGTTCACCTCATTTTACTTTTAAATCCTAATGCAGTAGCTGAATGCTTTGGCAAAGAAAGAAACAGCCTATAAGACGGTTCTTAACAGAATAGTAATGCACATATTAAATCAGTATGTTTTCACCTTACCATTTCCTTCATTCAATCCATGCTTCTCTGAATGTGACTTTCACTCCTGCGCCCAGGCGTGACCTCCCTCAGCCCTCCCTGTGCAGCATCACCCGTGCGCAGGCAGGAGCTCCCCGGGCAAACTGGCCCCTTCGGGAGCTGCCCATCAGGGCCAGGCTCACCCCTCTGCGCATCAGTCGCCAGAGCCAAGCTCAGTCCCAGTCTTGAAGATGCTGCTGTGAGATGTTCACTGGAAGAAACATGCTGCACGGTTTAATTTCCATGGCTCTCTGTTTTGGTGCTTTCCCTTGCGCAGGCATATGGTCTGAAAGACAAGCAAACTCTACAGAAGCAGACATCCCTAGGCATACATTCAGGGATGGATTTTCTTTTTCTGTTCTTCTGGTGCTCAAATCAGGGTGAGTATTACTGAAGACAATGGAGCCAAACCAACACAAGTCAAAGGAGAATCAGACTGTAGCTCAAAGAAACATCTACTCCCATTACTTCCCAGACTTCTATTGCTGCAAATATATAAATCTTTGTATTCACCAACTTCAAAGATCATAAAGCCCTAATTGTGTATGCAGCCTACTAGTAATGCCGTGTGCTGCTGATGCATAAAACACGCATAGATAGTACACAAATACACTCAGCCTGGGCTTAAATTTAGCTTCAACCACACAAAAGATATCTTTATAACTAAGAATGATGGGAAGAAAGATCTCATTCCAGACCAGATGAACAGCTCATTTTTTCACTGATCCTGGATTTGGCTGACCTGACTTAAATGTGACCTAAGACATTTCTTAGTGCTTTGGAAATTGCATCAACATACTTGGTTTGGAGATGCCACAGCCAGAAAAAAAAATGGGGATTCTATTTTTAAAATTCTGCTGTTCCTTTTCAAAATAGAACAGTGAAGCATAACTTTTCCTATAGCTGTAATTTTTCAGGCTAAGCAAACCCCAGTAATTTCAAAGGCAGTGGGAACGAGGGGTCACTTGGGGCCAGTCAGAAAAAAATTAACTCTTTGTTCTTTCCCAGTAAAAGCTTTCATCATGTTATTATTGTTCAAAGGAGTTAGCTTATAAATGAAAATGTAAGCTTTTCCTGGCAAGAAAGAACAAACTGAAAAAATATGTAGCAGTAGCAGTCTCAGAGGTGTATGAGAACATTACTGAGGGAAACGAAACACCACCAGAAATTCAGCTATGCATTTTCTCAGTACTTGTCACTAGCACAGGACTAGATTTTGCTAAATGACGACTGTCACGAGAGAGCCAGTGAAAATGGGAGACTGCCAGGAGCTATGAACACCTTTCAGCAGCAGGAGGCTATAAACCATGGCAGCGTACAAGCTTTTCCTGACATTACCATCAGTGCTGAGAGCTCCAAAGCCTTTCCTTAATAACATATAGCTGAAGGTCTTCAGATTTAAGGGGAAGAAAGCCAGGTTCCAGCAGCATGACCCAACCCCCTTGAACACTTAGCATGAATAGTACAGATCCTTGTTTCATTGGTATTTTGTATCAGACAGCTAGACGTGCTTCATATAACAAATGTTTTATGAGCTAGAGTGTTAGGGGATTTTTAGATCTTACATTTTATACCAATGTCCAAATAACCCCAAAACACTGAAAAACCCAAGCATAGGTAGGTAGGCTGTCCTTGCCATTAGGATATGTTTATCTGAAGGATGGACTCCTGGCCTGAAATTACACTTTTGAGCATTGGCCATCCCACAGGTAAAGTCCCTTGGAGTAAAACTGCCCTTGCTTGACCTGTCAGCTGTAGCTCAGGTCTGCTGATTTCAATGGGGACTCAATTCACATTCATCTAAACATTACTGGCCATCCTCCTGGCATGGGGTGGATTAATTTTTTTCAATATTTTTTGAGTGTAGTAACAGCATTAAAAAACCGCAAACAAATCCCAAGTGGTTTCCAACTGGGTGAAGTAATGATAGTTTGGAACTGGAAAGGCTTGGCCTCTGTAGTTGGAGAGACAAACTGGGGAAGCTGGGATAGACGTTCAGGCTTTGAAAATACCAGCTATCTTCTGTTTGTTTGTGTCTACATTTACGTTGGGATAAACAGCTCTCAGCAGAAGAAAATGCAATTCGTTTAAGTATTTCAGCCAAACGACAGCAATTATAACAATAAGGCACTCCTTTCCCTACATTTGCTGGTATCAACGGTGGACCTGAGACCTAGTCCTGAGGCTTAAGTGTCTTCCAACTACACCAACTTGACACTTCAGAGATCTGCTATTTGGATTAGACACTGTGAAGTGTTGCAAACACTTTTTAGTTAGAGTATTGTCTAGCAATTGTCCCATTGAATACAGAATAGAAGTTACTTTGGTACACTGGAATGATGTTGCAAAGTCCTTCTTGAGAAATGCATTTTCTTCATGCTGTAATTGTAGTGCCATCAGTGGACAGACTGGACACTAATAAATCATCCAAATAGGTCAGCAGTGCCCTCTGAAACATCCACGGTTCCTAAGTTGGCAGGAAATGTGTTACCTTACTAAATGACATAAATGTTTAATGATATTTTAACTTATACAACACTGACCATGCATTGTTTCTAGGAAAAAAACAAAGATGTAAGGACTTGAAGTAAAAAAACCTTGGTGGTCTGGAAGCGTATACCAGGAAGGAATACCCTGTAGCTACAACTTACAGTAGCTCCTCATATTGGCATTGACAAAACCAAAGGGAGCCTTCTCTGATGGTCCTGAGATTTCCACAAGTTGACTGGGACATGCAGACCCTTTAAGAAAAAATCTCTTTTACTTTATAAACGAATGTCTGCAGTATATAAACTATTATAAAGAATAATTTTTAAAGGCTCTGTCAAATATATTTCATGGTTTAAAAATGCTAAAGATAACTTTTAAAAAAGAATGGTGCATTTGATTCATGTGGTGCCATTTGATTAATGCAGTAATATGTTTTGATCCTCACTAGGGTCTAGAGCACATAGAGAGCATTTTTTCACCTTTCCATATATAGATAATACAGCTTACAAGAGTGAAAGTCAGTGCAGAGAATTAAGAGACAAGACAGTAAATAGCATTTAATTTTGCAGCAAGTAATTCCACTGAATTTGATTCAGTTTTTCTGCCAGTGATACTTGAGTACTTTGTAAAATACTTTAATATCTGTGGTTGAAAAGTGCAATTAAAGGTTAATTGTTCGTTTTGGGTCTGTTACTGGAAAAGCTCTCCTGCTAATGGAAAAAAAAAGCAGTGCCTTCATCCTTTTTTCTTCCTTTAACTTTTCCAGTATTTCTAAATTTAAATTTTTTGAATTTTGTTTCTAAAAAAGCATCTTAAATATTGTGCCATGATTACATTTGTTAGTTACTGTAATTGGTGCAATCAAGCAGTTCAATGCAGGCTGTTATTCATGTTCAAAGGCTGCAGCTAGATCCTACATGAAACACTTTCCTGAAAATCTAGTCACCTCAGGCAATGGCTATTTTGAACTGTATAACCTAAATGGCGCCAGACCACCAGTCAGATGAGAAATATGCAAAGAAACAAACTTAAGTTATTTTAAGGAGCTGTAGTTTGGGGACACGATAATTTTGGCTTTAGGACGTCTAGTATCAGATCAGAAGTTTGCTGTCACATACTGTAAAACATTTAATTTTAAATAATCATTATTTTATCTGAACTCTGTTTGAAACAACATTAACTTTGTGCAGGTGGATCTGGAGCTTGTTCTGATACTGTCAGAACAAGTTTCATCAGCCAGTTCCTGTCATTTTTTCATCTCCACGTCACTGTCACTGGTCACTGGTGTCCTTAGCTGGAGATTCAAGTCAGAGCCTCTTTAATCTCTGCACGGCAGCTCTTCCCATCTATCCACCTCACTTTGCCTCAGATTTCTTGCACGCTCTGCTTTCAATCTCTTCTTTTGCATCCACCATTTGCCTCCCATCCTCATATGTTGAAGATGGTGAAGCAACATGAGATGATCACAGAGCCAGAGCTGGGTTTCTGTCAGTAAGGAGGCGCACTCCGAGTCACATGCACCCTTTGTGTTTCCCTGTCTGCCAAAATCCAGCCTGGACCCAGCTGACGAGCTGGACACGTTGGCAGCGTACATCAGGACAGAGTTTACAATGCCATTTCCACACAGATATCACAGGGGGGACACCAAAGAGGCTGGAGTGGTGCAGGGGTAAGGCTTTGAAGTGTGACTACAAGAAGTCTAGTGACAGGAACGGATGGCCTGAAGCAATAGCATGCTGCTGGTTCCGGAGGAGACTGCCTATATCCAAACCGGGTACATTGAGTGAGGACTTCCCTTTGTTTGAGTCTAAATGATCTCTCATCAGAAAAAAAAAAAAAAAAAAAAAGGGGGGGGGTTTAAGGGAGGTTTGTGGGGCGGGATTCAGGGATGGTTAGTGGGCTGTCCTAGGACACGCAGCACAGGGGAGAAGGGTAGGTAGGCAGTGCCTTCTCTGTTCTTGGGTGTGGCTTACAGGAAGATTTCAAGGTAAAAGAAAAAAAAAATTAAATAATCTGCCTCTGGCCCAGGCAAGGAAGGGTGTTTGAGAGCTCTTTTCTACTTGCATTTTTCATTTGTTTGTTTGTTTGTTTTACTTCTTTTGTGGGGCGCTCTGGATTTCTGGGCATGTTGCCAGGGGTTGTGTGCTTTGCCAAGTGGCAGCCTCACATTCCTGGGCGGGCAACATCCTGGTTCCACCCTATCCTGAACAGGGTGTGCTCACACACCCGCATGTACCGTCAAGCACGCTTCATTTCGGACAGAGAGATGTTTGGTGAAGAAAAGTTAGGCTAAACCTGCATTTCTCCCATCAACTGACCTTAGTTACTGTACTGGCAGCTATAAAATGGAGCTTGACATAGCAGTGTTGTATCCTTTGGAGAGATCCCAGGAGAAGAGATGCTCCCAAGACATGCACTGGCTCTTTCCACTGTCCTCAGGCAGCAGAATTTGCTGTTGCTGTACAGTGGCATACTGTGACTTGAATGACAAGGCAATTCCACCCATTAGAAATGATGTGGATCACTGTCACATTCTCCAGCAGGGCAGAGATTTCACCTGCAGCCCATCGCCCACAGACATTTACTATCACCAGGGCTAGCCCGGACAGGGAAGGAAAAACTTAGCAATGCAAGGGTCTAAACAGAAAGGAAAATGGTTACTCATCTGTGCAGCAGAGGAGAAAAGAAGAACGGCTACAATATCACAGCAGTGCCCCACACAGAGATGCACAGTTCAGGGGAAGGATGCTCAGTTTGCAGCAGGGAAAGCCGGGGGGCGGGCAGAGGCCGCTGGGGCCATGACTCCCGCGGCGCAGGGCCCTGCTCCAGCGCGGCCACGGACAGCG
>NW_010124884.1:0-18532 GCF_000699245.1 Pterocles gutturalis
GCCCCTGAGCGGGGTGTGCGGGAACAAGCCCGGTGAGGGCTCGGGGTGAACCTCTCGCCAGGCGGGGCCGCGGCGCCTTCCCGCAGTCGCTAACGGAGGCCATTGAAGCGCCGCTGGTCAGGTCGTTGTTGGGCTGCAGAGAAGCCGTCGCTGCGGCGTCGGAGGCGTCTGTTTAAAGAGCCCAGTGGAGGCAAGTCTCCTCCTGAGTCACAGCCACTTATGTAAACTGTTGCCATGGGAGCGCAGTATCTCTGCCGTTACATAAGCCGGTGCTCTGGCACAAGCAGCGCAGGTCGGACTGTGGCAGTGGCTGGCAGTTAACATCACTGATTTCCTGGTTTTGCACATGTAATCTGTCTCAGGTGAACATTTAGTTTTTAATGTTACCTAAGGTTTCATCTTGAGTGCAGACAACTCTGCTTAAGCAAGTGCAGAGCTAATACTATTTTGCTCTCTTCTAGCATATCTTGCCTTTTGGTGCCTTAACAATTAACTGTATAGAGTGGATAGAGAGGTAATGACACTGAGCTTCCTAAGCTGGTATTTTTTTATCCCATAGGATATTGTCTCTTAGCTATAGTGAAAGAAAAACTGCATCTGCCAGCCAGCCATTGGTTGGTGCTTTGCAATGCATTTTGAATCGGCTGTGTCTCTTGCACAGTAGCAGGGAAAATCCTTGAGAATTGTTCAGTTAAGCCTTGCTCTGCCTAGGGGTTGTTTGGGGGTTAGATGTGCTTGTTTGGAGTGGGGAGACTAATCTGTTTCAATGTCCCTTGGGGCCTGAGCTTATCTGAATGACCTGTATTCTGATATTCAAGGCTAAACTGCATTCATTGTCCTCAAGAATACGGTGTTACACAAAGGTTGTAGCTCTGCTGTCATCTGTTCAGGAGGCTTGTTGTTTCAGAGCATGCTAGCGATACAGGGTTTTGCAGGGGGCCGTGCTCCTCGTGGCTGGGTGGGCCTGTGGTACCCAGCCCCCATACAGCGGTGCACACAGCTGCTGGCTGCCAGGGTAACATGTTCCACCTCCCCAAAGCTGTGCAGTGATGGAAACACCCCGGTTAACCAGTATGTAACAAAGTATTAGTGGGTCTAATCTTGCTTTCCTTAAGCAGGCCTTGAGGAAGTCAGGCTGGGGAGTATGTGTGGAAGAAATAAGTATGTAGCATCTCAGAAGAAGCACTAAGGAATTGCAGAAGAGCAGGGAATGGTTGCAGGGAGAAGGTAGCCTGCTATGATCTAGGTGGGACTGGCAGCTGCCAAGGCTAGAGGCTGCTGTCCAGGGCACTCTGGTCAGGCCTTGTCCTGCTCCCTGCTGCTCTCTGACTCCTCTGGGAAGAGATCTGGCTGGAGTTACTTGGTAGCCTGATTCTGGTTGGATCAGTTTTGTCAGTGGATGAAAGCTTGATAGCTGTGGATGTGCTGTGCATGCAGGAACTTTCTGTGGTCAGTGATGGTGTGTGACTATCCAGTGCATGCATAGTTATGTCCTCATCACTGCATCAGTGGCAAGGGGACTGTGGAGCAATGGTGGCCTGTCAAGCTATAGGATTTGGGGCAATTGTGCTTCTATACCTGATGCAACTTTGCCATGGCTGTTGTAAGGGGATGCCTCATGTTCTGTTAGGTTCTTGCAATGTTACACTTACAGTGGGAGAAAAGTCTGTACCTAACCTTCATTTCTTTGCCAAGTGGCTTAGGATAAACATTTTTTAAAGTTCTGCAAGCATTTAAGAGCTTTGCGAAGTCTTTAGCAAAAGGACTGAAAACAACTCTGCTTAGGCAGCTGGATTTAGTGGAAGCTTATTGTATATTCGTGTACATGCTAGTATATAAGCAAGTGACTCAGTATTGGACAATTATAAGGATGTATTTTTCTTTTGTTTAATGGCTGGCTAATTAAAGCCTGTGGAGGAGATGACATGGAAACTACCACGTTGTGAATCTTCCATTATTCAACGGCTTTTTTTTTTTTTTTCCTCTGGAAGAACTTAATTACACTGAAGTGCTGTGGGGGTAGCTGAGTGTGCTCTGTTGATGACATCTTTTGTCTTCTGAACCTGACATCCACCCACATGCTGCAGCATCCTGGCTGTTACCTGGCTACTGCTTCTTCCCTCTGTTCTGTGGGGAACCTGATTTCTGGCTGAGTGGTAACCACAGTGCTTGTAGCTAAGTATGTTTGGCCAGCACGAATGTTGCCTAGTATCTGAGGTAAAGCTACTTTGTAATGGTATGTGTGGCCACAGTTGCTTCTTTCTCTTAAGAGGAGCCTGTGTGTGTTTGCAAAGTAGTTTGTAAATGCTTCTGGCATGTGTAGAGAAAGCTGATGTATGCAGCTTGACTTTAAGGTTTAGTGGTGGTCTGAAGTACTGCAAATCTGAACACGTGAGATAGCATGTAGGATAAACATGTTTTGTCAGTGTATCTCACACTTAATCTACAGCTGAGTGATAAAAGGTGTGTTCAGTGGCAACTGCATTAATTCCTTCTGGCCCTTTGCTTGCAGCAATTGTGCGTGGGAGCGGTCTGTAGACGTGCCCAGGCACAGATGTGCTTTAAACATAATCCAACAAAATCTTGACCTAAATCAACTGGTCTAGTTGACACATCCTCAAAACTGTCAACAGAACCCAGGGGGCTGGTAAGTGAAAGACACGAGCTCTTGGCAGCAGTACTGCTGTCAGACCTGTTGCTTGTGAAATGATACAGCTGCACACACATGCGGGATGAAGGCATCTTTCCATCCGTAATGCCAGTTTGCCTTCAGTAGTGTTGTGCAGAGATCCTAAATGACAGCAGTGACAAGCTGCTATCAAAGCAGTTGCCACATAGTAGTTGGAAAGTGACTGACATGGATTAGTGCAACTTGGTAGAAGATCCAACTTCAAACTTGTTCCCTAATCTTGTCTGCCGTGATGTTGCAGGTGGTTTTGGTTGGAAACAAGCTTTGCTATCAAGCCAAGCCAGTCTCTTTCTGAACTCTGCTGCAGATGAAGCTTGTGTGAATCTAAACAACTCTGAGCTGCTGTGTTGCTGGTAGCTCCAACACTGCCTCATACAAGATCTGTCTTGAAGCAATGATGTTACAATCTGTTTCAGATGTTATTAACTACTTTTTACCCATCTGTAGTCAGTTCATACCCACAGCTGTGTATGTCTCCTTCAAGAGGTCTTGGAGGCTTGCTGAGTTTGGAGAGGTGTTGGTACTAAAGCAGGAAACTGAGTTTTGTCCATGGCAGTTTAAGCACATAATGCTTCTCCTGAACTTGTTTGCTGCTTACAGCACTACCTCATCTCTATGTGAGGTAACACTGTTGGCCCCTGAAACCTTTCAGAAGGTTGTTGATGCTTCTAGTAAGTCAGCAGGGTCTTTGAAATGGGAGTCCTGGGTGCCCCATAGCAGTACCGTGGGAGGGAGAGAAGCTCCATTTGAGCTTTGCTGCTTGAGCCCTGGAGGGGAGCTGTTACACAAGCTGGGCACTGCGGCAGGGTTTGAGTGACCTCTTTTAGGCAGGAGCTTTCAACAGCCATACTGGGTGGGCCTGGAAGCTGTGTTCTGCCTGCTAAGCATTTAATCCCCTCCTGTCCAGTGTGCTCTGTTTAGCATCCATGATACAGTTTTAAATGTTCCTAGCTTTTTCCCCTCTCCTGCCTAATCCCTGTAATGCTGCAGCCAGTCAGTTCTGAGTTTCCTGTGTCTGCTGGAGCTGGCATGCTGCATGGGAAGGAGATGGGGAGGTGTTGTTTGGCTCCCTCAGCAGCTGGGTCTAACTCCTTCCCTACTATCAACTGCTATTTTTCTACCTTCCTGTGAAAAGAGGTGCCTAACAAAATGGCTTTGATATAAACTATAGTTTTAAATAAAAGGCTTAAATAACTGTTAAATACGTCTACCTTGCCCCTTTACCAACTGAGTACTGTATAAATGCACAGTCAGAGTGAATTCATTGAAATACCTGCTCAAATAGCAGGCGCTCATAAGGTGCTGTAGCACGCTCTGGCATACAGCATTTACTCTAGGACTGTGCACAGGATTCTGTGCACCGTTTACCCATATGCTTTTATTGCTATTTTGGGACAAGCTGGCTCAATCATTTCAGCACCAGCTGGAACTATATCCTAGTGAGCATTATCCCTAGGCATGGCTGTTGCCTTGAAGTAGTGTCTTAAAGATAGAGTATCCATGGAATTGCACAGTCCCTGCTTTCCTGTATTTTTAAGTCTCTAAATGCCACCTCTGCTGCTCATGAACTCTGTGTTGCTCCATTTTCCTTTGTAGAGAAGGAAGATGCCATTTTCCTTTGAATGGAGGATGGAACAGCTTCCCAAAATAAAAGCACTCCTGTTTCAGAATTGACAGCAGTATGTCCCCTGTTGGTGTTTTAGCAAACAGTACTTCCTTCTGATAATGGCCTCTCTTACACAGAAGGGGACCTAGTCACTCCTTTCTTAAGAGTGGGCTATGCAGAGAGAACCATGGATAATATTTTGCAAGTGTGCCTGTGCAATATTTTGTTCTGTGCTGCCTGTTGCAGCTGTGGTGAATGAGCTGCCTTGTTAGAGGTGAAGCTGTGTGTCCCAGAGCTCAGGACACTATGCAAAGCAGGTCTTTTACCACATTGAGGTAACTGCTGCTTGCTTTTTATCCAGCCTTGGCTATAAATGACTGAAACTTTGTGCACCTAATATTTAGACATGTAAAATTTGTCTGGCCTTTTTTTGTTCTCACTTTCTCCTTTTTTGACTAATCTTCTTGGTTGTTTGTGGGGACACTCAGCTGAATTCTTAACAAATATATCTCCAAATACTTTAACAGTGCTGGCTACTCTTGACCAAATTCTCAGCTGTACTGCAGTATCATCTGCAGCTATGCTGCACCTGCACAGCTTGGAAGGCAGGTGTGTATCAGCTAGCCAGAACAGGCCCCAGCACCAGGGCCTCTGTGCTCGTTGGCAGCAAGTAGAAAATGTGCTGGCAAGACTAACAGCTAGCAAGAGAGCATGAGACTCGCCTTATGGGAATGCTGGGGCATGTGGCAAGTTTTACCCTACAAGCGCAAAGGGAGTGCAAGAGTAAATGGATGCTTAACTAGCGGTGCCAAGCAGGTAACTTCCATTTCATCAGAGCTGGATGGGTGCAGAAACAAAATTAAAGCAGCGTCAGATGGGGCATGTACTTGCTTGACTATCTAAATTATCGCTATCAGCAAGAATCATTGTTATTGTGTCATAGGATTGGCAAGCTCTTCTGCTTTTAATGAAGACACTTAGGTAAAATTTGTTCTAGTTGGTTGTGGTCAACCTCTCAATCTGTAAGCAAGCCTTAAACTAGATTAACTCCTACACCAGTGGAGGAATTTACTAAGGGTGCACTTGATCCCCTCATCCAGATCACTGATAAAGATATGAGATTAGAACAGTGCTAACAGGATAGTTCAAGACCTTTTGTCACCAGTTTGTAACACCTTACAGATCTCAAAGGTGTGGAAAAACTTTGGCCATTCTTTTCCAGTCAGTAATTGCTATCTATGGGCATTCATTTGGCTATAGTTAATGACATTATACAATGGACTTCTTCAAAGTAACTTGTAACCTTGCTGTAAGGTTTACTTATAGCTTCTCCTACTTTCTTACCAGCCTTTCTCTTATTGCTCTTTCTTATGAAGTATTGCAATGTTATACTAGATATTGGCCTCCTTCATCTGGAGTTAAGACCCAAACTTTGTATGTAAGTAGCAGTATGCAGGAAATGTCAAGAACTGCTAGCTGTGAGGCATCACAAACAAAGGAAAACTAGTTCCTCCATGGCTCTATAATGCAAGGAGATTGGATCTTATGGAACAGTTGTTTCCCTGTGTTTTTATTATTGAATGTCATATAATACTCATTCAACCTTCTGCATCTGCAATTAACAATGATGTGGGCTGGTGGACTGTCCTCCACTGCCTGGAGGACAGATGCTGGACCCTTGTCATGGAAGGTTTAAAAAGCATGTGTGGGGGAAATGAGCATTGGAGTTAATTGCCTGGGGAGTGTGGTACTTCAAATGTAAGACGTACTTCACAGAACAGACAGCAAGGGTGATGTCTATCACTTTGTAAGTCTTTGCTACATACTCCCCTCTCCTCCATAAACAGAAAACCATAATCAAGATGTATGTATAATCAGGGACCTTGAAAATTAATCACTTTTTTATTTCAGGGGAAGCTTATAACATGAGGGATTTAATCTTGCACATACTCAGACTTCATCTCTGACTGCCAGGCAGCACCTACATGGCATTCAGCAGTCCATCTGTTTGGTGTCTGAAAGATGGAAGGATGAAATAGTGAAGACAGAAGATCACTGGAGACAGTCTTTTAAAATACTGCCTGGAGCTATTTGGTATCTGTAGCCTCACTAGTGAAAGGCATGTTTAAGTATGTGAAAACTGATGTATAAAGGGATGGGCTTGGAAATATTGTAGTCACAAAGAACGAAGGCATTTAGGCAAGGTATGCATTTGTTGCTAAGGAAGTAATGACTTCTTCCATTTCTAAAAAGCACAGCTTCAATTATGTATTAAGAGAGGCTGTACAAATCAGACATTAATATGTTGTCATTGGGAGATAAAAGCATAATTTTTTTTCTTTAGAGAAAGAAAGAGAAGATCAAGAAAAGCAGCAGAGGGAAGAGCAAGAAAAAACTGTAGAACACACTTCTGTAAAAGAGGCAGACAAAACCAGCCGTACAGGACGACGTCCCAGTCAAAGTGCCTTGTCCAGTCGTAATGATCGAAGATCAGTGAAAAGTCCTCAAAAGACAGATGTGCCCAAGGAGAACAAACATCCATTTGCTCTGTATGGGTGGGGAGAAAGACAGACAGATACTGGAAGCCAGAAAACTCACAATGTCTGTGCTTCTGCTTCAGCGAATGAAGTAAGTAAAAGTTTGTTTTGTTAAAGGGCAGTGACTGCTTAGTGCCTGGATAAGACACATGTCTATCTCAATAAAACTTCTCAGGGATGTCTTTATTTGAGTGTATGGAGACTCTAGCAATAAATTCTAAAAAAAAAAAAATTCTAGCAATAAGCCTGAAGAGGTTTGACATGTCTAAATCAAATAGCTCTTAACTGTTAATCGGTTTTGAAACTTCCTGTGTTTGACTAATATTTGCAAGTTCTGATTAAAACTTGGCTATCTTGTTTCTGGCTGTTACAGTGCTACCAGCAAAACTGGCTGTTATAAATGTATTTCTGCATTCTGAACTTCATGAAAACAAGAGAAAAGCAGCAGGCAGTTAGCACCAGGCATCCCACAGCAGGCAGGTATATAAACAGTGGGGTAGCGCTTGTGCTGAGAAAGGGTGACTTTTCTGGGGGCACTCCCTAGGAACAGGAGCCTTGCTGAGAAGGTATGAATGCTTTGTTGCTAAAATGTCTGTCTAGCAGCCTGTTTCAGCGGGTTGCCAGCAGGGAGCTTTTTGCTGACAGCAGAGTGGTCTTTCAGATGCCTTGCAGGGTTGATGTAAATATTAGCAAAATAGCACAAATATGATCATGGACAGCACCAGAATTCTGCTGTAGTTGGGGTCTGCTTCCTGGCTTAGCAAGAAACACTGAAGTTTGAGTGTTACAACAGATTAATTTCTTTATTTTCTATAACTCTCCTAGGCTGGTAAAACATTGTTAATGTATCCCTACCAGTGTCTTATCTTACTACTAATGTAGAGTCTAAATCTATGACCCAAGATATCCGAGGATTAAAGTGAGTGGTGTTCTTGATGTACAAGATAGACCTGACTTCTGATGGGCTGTTCGGGAAGGGGTTTGATGCAGAGTCTTTTCCTTCCTGGACAGCTCAACCCTTGAGGGAAGTGAGGAACTTGGGCCTTGCAGCTCTTGAAAGAAGATGCTCTTCCTGATAATGGGCACTGCTGTTGGATTGATAAGCTTTGGTCAGTGGTGCAAAGAGTTGATCGGTGCTTTATGTTGAAGCTTAACAGAGGCTGATGTCTGACTTGAGCAGAGACACTTAAGACTTTCTAAGACTTCTAACATCTCTTATGCTAGAAACAGTTATAGAACCCCTAAGATCGAGTCTTGAGTTTGGAGTGAATGGGCAGGATACTTCTGAAACATTTCCAATTATGTAGTGCTTTGTCACTAAGGATGTTTCTTTGAGTAGTAACTGACTACTTACTGCCTGGCTAGGTCACTTTTCTTGAATGTTTGAAGGGTGTTACTTTCCCCTAATTGACACAAGAGACAAGGTTTTAAATATGGAGATAGAAGCAAGCAAACGTAGAAGCTGGCTCTTAATCATATTTTCCCCAAATTTAATCTTATTAATATACAAATATATATAGGTGTGCCTGCAGCATGTTGTCAAAATTGAGTTCTTCAGTCTCTAAGGAGTCTCTAGGGATTGGTCTTACTACTATGGCTTAGGTTTTAAGGGATGCTTGGGCATGTTGAGGGATGTTTAAGAATTTTAAACTGGTAGGAAAAGGAGAATTGAGGTTTTTAGGACATGTCAGAGTAAGACTGAGAAACATTCAAGATTTTTTTTGAATTCTTTAATAGTGTGAAGTGGGAAAGATAATGTAGAATATAATTTGAGACATTTTTTATAAAAAAATTTCAGTGCTTCTGTTAGTGGTACAAACTATAGAAGAAAAGATAATCTTGCTAGCAAACCCTGTTTCTTCAGGATGGGGACTGGGACAAAGTGATCTTCAGCTTTCCTGGGAGTGCTTCTCTTAGTGGTACAAACTACAGAAGAAAAGAATCTTGCTAGCAAACCCTGTTTCTTCAGGATGGGGACTGGGACAAAGTGATCTTCAGCTTTCCTGGGGGCGTTCTTAGGCTGTTTTCCTGCTGTAATACTAGCTCTCATCTTTTAGATTCACGAATCTGCTCTACGAGCGAAGAACAGGAGACAAGTGGAGAAAAGGAAGCTTTCTCAGAGGCGAGTACGATCAGCAGAAGCAGAGAAAACTTGGCGAATAAAGCCCTCCCCACCGGATAACCCTTGGATGACAGAGTACATGAGATGCTACTCAGCAAGAGCTCGGTGAATTTGGATTCCCTTAGACATCTCCAAAAGAAGTTATGCATATCAGGACACTGGTGCAAGGAACCAAACTACTTATGCAAGGTTTTTATAGGGAGTTTCCAGCTGATAAAATATTTGTTACAATATTTTTATCTTGGCTACCTACCTCACAGTGGGGTGTATCATTGGAGCCATAACATTTGAAGAGGCTTTTAGATATAGCTACCCAAACTTTTAAATAATTCCCCTTTTGGGAATCTTTCTAATGCTCCAGTTGACTTGTTCTGGGGGCAGGAGGGGGGATCCTTAGCATACAGGGAGTCAAAGCAAAGGCTTTTTAAAATCTTGGTTACAAATAATGTTGTCCCTTATTTTAAAAGTCCAAGTCATAGGGAGGTGGTGTGGGGGAAAGACTTTAAAGGTGTGATGCAGGTGCCTTTGCATTTATAGTAATATTTGATTTAATACTTTTACCAAAATAAGTAAGGCAAAAGGAAAGCCAGTAGGTCTGGTGAACAGCACCAGATGCTTTAGGCAGGCAAATACCAAATATTGCCTGTATATAGAAACTTTCAAAAAACCTTGTTTGATTAGTGAATCTGCTGATGCTAACTTTTATTGCTGTTTCTAAAGTTGTTAGAATAAACTACTAATTTTCAGGGCAAGAAACAGCTACAGGATTGTTCTGCTGTTGCTGTACCTGTGGTACCAAATAACTGATGTAGACAATCATTATCTGATAACTGCTTATTGAGCAGCAGCTTCTTCTACCAGTATCAAGTTGTACCACTGTATTAAGCTTGTGGTCGCATTCACTCTCTGCTTAATCATGTGAATGCCAGTTTATTGAAGGAGTGGGCTGGGTCCTGTCTAGTGAGGTCCACTTTCAACACTTAAGGATATCAGTTATGCTCAGTGGGGGTCAGAGTGCAATATGCATTCCATTTGGTGGTATTGCACAACTATACTGCTAAAGGTTTTAAACTTGAAAATCATGTTGCTGAAACTTGTAGATGAAGTCCTGAGGAGCTTTCTGTCTCTCAAAATTGGTGCAGAACTTGTCATTACAGGAGCTGATAGCTAGAGGATGAAGGAGAGGTATGCCCTTTAGTAAACAAGAACATATAATGGAGTTTGAACACTCTCACTTTGTAGGTCCTACTTCTACACAGTGAGACAGTAATTGTTTGTGAGGTTCTCAGTGGATTTTTTTTTTACCTCAAGCTGCTGTAAATTTTTTCAGTTTGATAATCAAGCTTTAGGCAGATTATTGCTGTAGCTGTGAGCTTCAAAGTTTTTTGTTCAGATGTGTTGTGTGTTAGTTACATATGTTGGTTATCTCAGTTTATTGTTGTGAAGCTTGTGTTTTAGACTGGACACCTCACAGGAAGTACACTTGCACTTCTGCAGCAGAAACTTGTGCTAGTCTTAGCTTCATTCCACAGTCTCAGTGAATAAGCACAACTCTGGAACTACTACCACAACACAGAGTTAAAGCTTAGTGAAAAGTTGGATTGTGTTATTGAAAGTAAGTAATTATGCAAGGGGACCAAGCACTGCTGCCTCCTAGTGTTAATTACATGACAACAGTAAAGGTTTCATTAATCTCAATTTTGATCTTACTAAGATGGTCTAGAATTAATGAAGTTATAATCAGATTTTTACCTGCCTTTTAAACATAAAGGTTTAAAAATACAGACAACTCTCATTCAGGCTACCTACTAGAGCTTTTAAGTCTGGGAATGTGCAGTATGATTAAGTATGTTTTATACATAACAAAATTACTGTGTTCCAACTTCAAGTTGGAATCACAGGCTAGAACTTCCTGAAACTTTAGAACAGTGCCCAAAACTGAGGCAAATTATTCCAGAGGATGCCTTGATTCCATATGAGATTCTTTTAATTTCCTTTTATGCTGTGTTTTCATCTTTAAATAGCTACTGTAAATATGCTTAAGTTGCTTCTGATGCCATTTCAATTTGGAAATCTACCCTAGCATTGAAAAACAGTGTCAAAGCACTAACTCATGTTTAACAGCCTTATTCAATAAAAACTCTGCCAGTTCCTGTTGCC
The DNA here is from genome assembly GCF_000699245.1 of Pterocles gutturalis. Taxonomy (NCBI): domain Eukaryota; kingdom Metazoa; phylum Chordata; class Aves; order Pterocliformes; family Pteroclidae; genus Pterocles; species Pterocles gutturalis. Next base: position 11,115 of record NW_010124884.1, read on the forward strand.
CACAGGCTTTGTAGACTTTATGTAACTACAGCAGATGGACTGTGCCCTCAGTGCATTTTGTCACACTAAACAGCTTCCTTGATAGTGTAGGGCAGGACTCATCTTGGCATGCTTTCAAAGCAGCTTCTACAGTTCAACTCTGCCTGTTCCTGTTGCCCACAGGCTTTGTAGACTGTAGACTTTATGTAACTACAGCAGATGGACTGTGCCCTCAGTGCATTTTGTCACACTAAACAGCTTCCTTGATAGTGTAGGGCAGGACTCATCTTGGCATGCTTTCAAAGCAGCTTCTACAGTTCTCTCTTCCCACTGAAAATGGAGGAGACAAGATGACTGTGCCTGCCTCAAGTATCCATTTTTGGACAGGATGGATCTCCCATTAGGTGTTGGTCTTTCAGTAATTATTGAAGGCTTAAATGTCTTCTGCCTTGCATATTGGGTACCAAACTTCAAACATCTCAGACAGGCTTGTTCAGGTGTTCTACAGGGCATGAGAATCTTCATCATCATCAAGGCTGCGGTGTACTGAGGAGATGAACTAGTTCTTATCCTTGCCTGGTCAAGAGCTGTTCTCTACCAAAACAATTTGGTAGAAGACAGTAGTGACACTAATCCTGTCATGTGAGTCACTGTTATGCTTTTTCATATGGTCTGTAGCTAAAAATAATCCTGGTACTATCTTGGTTTAAGTAATGTGATGTCTGAAGTGAGGGGTAAATTATTTTGCAAATTGGGTAGCCTTCCTGATTTGGTAGGATTAGTGTCACTACTGTCTTCTGTCATGTGAGTCACTGTTATGCTTTTTCATATGGTCTGTAGCTAAAAATAATCCTGGTACTATCTTGGTTTAAGTAATGTGATGTCTGAAGTGAGGGGTAAATTATTTTGCAAATTGGGTAGCCTTCCTGCATTTGGGCATTATTTGACTAAAGGCTAGTACGTTTACTTAGACTATGTGAAATAGTGTAATTCTGATGACTGCAAGTTGTATATGCAAGATATTGGGCACATGCAAGTCTGGAAAACCATTATTTTAGTGTTTTGACATTAACAAATGAAAAGCCAATTGACTTGGAAACTGGAACTTTGCAAATGTAAAAGCTTTAGCTATATTTCATAGATTCTTATAGGAGGTGTCTGTTTTGCATCAAATTGGACTCACTAAAAAAAAAGGAAAACCTGAACTGACAGGGTGACATTCACTAGGAAGTTCTGAACTTTGTCTTGCATGGACTCTTGAATTCAGCCAAGTGATGAACACTTCTTGCTCCTGTTTTAGAAGCAAAACTGTAAGAACACAGTGCATACTTAGTTGTCCAAAGTCTTCACTGAAATAATTTTATTCCTTTTTGTTTCTGAAAGTACTTAGCTAAGTGAAACAGGACTTTTACAATGTGTAATGCTGCAGCTTAACTATAGTGTTGTGAAAACTAGTGTGTCAAATGTTACAATGAAAACTGCATAAGAATGTTCCTGTAAAATACAGTAGCATGCCTGTTCAGTCACTGCTGTCACATCTTTGCAACTATGAATTACAGACTTGTCACTGGAAGCTGAGATAGTCAAGGTGATAACTAAACTGAGAGCCAAACTTAACAAAACTGAGGGATAGACCTGAATTTTTTGTAAAACTTTATCCAAGTAGCAAATGAACATTTTAATCAAATTTTTAACATGTAGGGAAGAGTAGCTGTTATTTTTTTTTATGGTATAATGCAGTGCCACTGAACTATAAAGGCCTCTTTTTTTTTTTTACTGTGATAGGGACCAAAAGCTAGCAATCAGCCTTATGTGTGGTAACCTGGATGTTCCAGTTTATTTTTCAGCTCAGTGCATTCAGCAGCAAAGCCATATATGGAGCCTGATGCAACAGCTTGACAGTAGCCCTTATAAAATTAGGGGTACAGGTAACTGGGAAGCTGCCTCAGCTATTGTTAGCACTGAATTCACTTTAAAACTATAGGGAAATACCATCTAAGCTTGAAGCAATATGTGTTTTTTAAAGTTTTTAAACAGTGTTTGTTTTTAATGCTTCTGTATTGTCTATATTTAACAGTGGAGTGTCAACTTGTATATGTGAATAAAATGAGTGACACAAAGTGTGTTGACTGCTTGTACTGTGTTTTTTGAGGTCTCAGGTTTTCCCTTTACAGTGCTCTTCAGCCTTTGTGTGCAAACTATGGCTTCTGCTTCTCCTATATACTCTCATGAAAAGTGACAGGCTTCTATAATGTTAACTGGTGTTGGGTAAAGAGTTAGATTACAGTTACAAGTCCAGCTGAGAGCTGAGCTTGTCTCACATGTTCCTCCTGTAATTCTTAATACCCTTTCCTAATCTGACTGGCTTTTTCTATCACCATCAAGGAAAAAATAGAGCCTAAATAGCTGCCTGAAGTGCTATGCATGCTGAAGCCTTGGGGAATCTTAATTTAGAACTTGGGAAAAAGAGGGTACCATGGGAAAAAACAGGAAGCAGTATCATTAAGAACAAGTATAATCTTGCAACGGGGAAAAGTTAAGCTATAAAAAGACTGCTACACTAAATTTCTATAGTAAATGAATGATACCTGGTAGTTTTGTTCTCTGTGGATTTACAATGCATTTCTTGAGATTTTTTTATAGTGTTAATTCTTTTGGCATATGCACAGAGTAATTGGCTGGGTTTTTTTTACACATTCACTCTTTAAGGACTTAGGGGAGCTGTGTGCCTAAAAGGTACCTAGTTGAATAGAAAGAATAGATGAGGTGGGTCAACTGCAAATTAACTCTGAGTTGTCTAATGGTCTGGAGAAGCAACTTCCCATTACTTTAGCTTTTTTAAAGCATTAACTTCTGAAGCCTAGATGGATCTATCTCAACTGTAGTAGTTAGTACAGGAAAGACACAAGGAACTAAGTGCACCTTTGCAGCCATGATGTCTCAAGGACACACAGAAGGGAACCAATGTACTGTTCCTCTCTAACAGGGTGGCAGCAGCAGCGTTGCAGGGTTGGTGTCTCCCATGCTACAGGCAAAGCTGCCACCCAAGAGTGCAATAAGGGCCCTGCTCCCTGCTGCTGCTCTCCCAGCCCCATACTGACCATGCAATGAATTCAGCAGAAGTGTTTTTTTAAGACCATCAAAGGTTTGTCATGTACAAATTTTGTTTGCTAAGCTAAGTCCATAACAAGTAAATAGAAATTGCTGTAGGACACCTAGAAAATCAAAGATTCTTTATTTGGTGCTAGATACAAGCATTAAATGAAATAGTATAGGCCACCAGACTCATGAAAAGGCAAGACATAGGCTTTAATAAGACATTTAAATCTTTCAAAAGTCTGAACAGCAGAAAATTCACATCCAATAAATCCTAGGATATAGGTACCCAGAATTAAGTCATGTAATGCTCCAAGCCATCTTGCTTTGGTAAAGTAAGAATTTTACACTAAAAACATCCACAATTTAACCTATTTATCACTCATTATTTAGGTGAGCTAGGTTTGGGTTGCTGGGTGAACTATAATGCTAAAGCTTAAACTCTAGGGCATGATGTTCATTTTTAGAAAAAAAAACCCTCAGAGGAGAAACAGTAAACAATACAGCTTGCACTAGTGAGAGCTATTGCTTCCAACAGTATTTCCCTCAGGAGTTACCATTTTAGAAAGTTTCTTTGTAAAATGTGAGCTATGCAGCATAAAAGGCTGTGATACTACAAAACATACACATTAACCTGGTTAATGTGTATATAGTAAGAGTATACATTAAAAAAATGGTAAAAACATGTCAAAAACATTATAATGTCACTATTCTTTCCTTTCAGGGAGGATGGGGACAGCTTAAGACAGCTGGTTACAGAAAGAGTAAAACTGTGCTTACTGCTTGTTATCCACAGACACTTGACTGAAAGGAGTGTTAAGAACCAAGTGTACAAAAGAGGCCAGTCTTGTATGTAAAGGGAAAAGGAGAGAAAAAAGTATACGAAAATCCCTGCCAAACCCCTAAAATTTATATTTAAAAGTAACAGAATTAAGTAACAGTCAACTGCTCCTTTCAACTGCTGTTCCAATAATGGAAAGAAGTTTTGACCAACAGCCAATGCTGCTTCAAGCAGAGAGACACCTTTAGTGTTACTTGTGCTATGTCCCAGCTGGTAAGTGCTCAGCTTTCAGTTGTGCTAGTGGTAAGGCAGGGGTGCAGACTTGCCAAAAATCTCATTTTCCCAGCATTCCAGAATTGGTTTGGTATTTTGGAATCAACACCCTCCCCCAACTCTGGCAGAAGCACAACACCTCTCAGTTGAATAATGTGCCATTTGGATGGGTGGAGGAGACAACTACATCCAACATCTACTTCAGAGGACTTGCTTTTGGTAATTACTTGTCATTTAGAGTAGTGAAAAACAAAATAAATTGAATAAGGATCAAGACAGGTAAGTTTCTATGGAGGTCTTTGATGTCCTCGTAAATGCACAGTTAAGCTGTTTCAAAAATACTTTACACTCTTACCAGGAAGAGACTACTCGTTGAGAAAAATTATCAGTTATGTCACACATCCAATCCTAATTACAAGAAGATCCACAGGAGAGAGAGATATAAGTCTTCAACCCCAACAGCATTTTAAAAACTAAACCTAGGCTTTTCATGTACAAAGTAAACTTAATTCCTTTTAATTCAGAGATGACTTAAAGTGCATAATTTTCAGATAAGCATACATTTGAACCAAAAATGTCAGGACAAAGAGAATAGTTTTAAAGACAATTCTAATTCCATGAAAGATAGTATACCTCTGTGTAGCATTCTTGCTTTGCTCTTGTGGTTTAACTGCCCTCCAAATTACACCATCAGTTCAGTTTTCTGGTGTAGTTTTTAAACATGCATTTGACAAGTGACCCTTACATAGAAAAGATTCCTATGTAGAAGATAATAAAGTATGTTTGGCCTTGGAATTTCAGTACTGGGTTCTGATAAAATTAATTATTGTGTTAATTTGCACTTCCAAGGAGACATCTAATTTCTAATTACATGGGTAACCAAGTAAAAATATCACTAGTGCTTTCCATCAGTGCAAGTGAAATTGCCCCCCATCAATTGGTTAAATTCAGCTACCTCAAGAAACACTATCTTAGTTCTGCAGCTCATTATCTGGAAAACAAAAGCCACAGGTCTCATACCTGACTGGTTGTCATGGCACTGTAAAAATTATATGCAATACTTGTGGTTTGGTCCTCCCTCTCAGACCCTCTGCAAGTCTCTTCCTCTTCTGTCTCCAGCTGAGGAATGAGGACAGAACTCCTACTCTCTTGCTTCATGCCTCTTCCCCACCACAAAAAGAAGGCAGGAATGAAAGTCTGAACTGTGTGTTTTAACATGGGGAAAAAAACAACACAACAGTACCAAGGCTGAAATTACCCTTGATGAGTTTCACAGGAAGAAAGAACTACATAAGCACTATGCTTGGTGTTTTGTTTTTTTTTTTCTTCCATCACATGAGTCTCCTGGGGGCAGTGTGGACAGCATTACATACAGTGCACTCACATGAAGTTCAAAAGCAGAGCTCCAGCAAGACAGACTGCAAGTTCCTAATTTTAAAGTCTAATTTTAAAATTCAAGTTCTTAATTGTACTTTATGAATGTTTAAGAAAAAGAAATTAGTATTTTAAATTTCATACATTCAGGATACTTCAGAACCACCCATTTGGGTTCAGTTTGTACCTCGCCAGGTATTCTTCAACAGAGATCGTATTTCTACAGCCAATTGCTCTGTTTGTGATAAGAGGTTAGGGGAAGTCCTACTGTGATAATTCTCCATAAGCCCATGCCTGCTCTAGACATAACACACCAGAAGATGCACAGTTCTGTTCACATACACGTTCCACCTTCACAATGCCAGTGCTACACAAAACAGCAGGACCAAGAAAAAAAATCCAAGTCAGTCAACAGCCATTTAAGAGACTTAAAAGTATTTTTTCTAAACTTTTGAAGTTTGATAAAAGAGCTTCAAAAGTTATTTAAGAACTGTGATAAAATAGGATATGTGGACATCAATAAAAATTACTTTTCCAACTTGATGTATTAGTAAACATAAGCATAGGTCCTAACCATATGTTGAAAATCAGTCATGTCAACAGCTTGTCAGATCATGGCAAACTAAGGAAGAAAAAAATAAAACAACCCCTCACTGCCAGTGCCAGTGGTTTTATGATTCAGATCACAAACTATTGTGCAACAAATGAACATGACAAAGCCCACCTCAGTTAAATTTGTTAATATGATAAAAAAATAAAATATTAAACTGCTTGTAGTGCAACAGTCTATCAGCATATATAAGTATACCATGCTTTGTAAATGTACTGTTACATTATTTACAGTATCTACCAATGCTTTAAACTAGAGGTGAAAGAACAAAAATAGGTAGTGGAAAGTGTTTACATACAGGCATGAGTCTTACTATTGTCCACCGACTTATCAAGTGCACTTTGCAGACTTGTGTCACGCAAACATTCCTGCCGCACACCACACGGTACACCTTTCTGTCAGCAGTGGTCTGCTCTGTTTGTAGATAGTGGAGAGATGTGTTTGAAAACTGCATAGCCTTCAAGCTTTTCTGTTTCTTCAAACACCATTTACAAGGACAGCTGTAAAATACACAAGAACTCCATCAACTACCTACATCTGATCAAACCAAAAACTCAATTCCTGAAATAAGATCAATAAATATTCATACCAAAGCTGAACTACATTAATGCCCTTTTCCAGCAGTCTCTTGGCTGAAGGATGATATTTTATAGGAGGAAAACAAGGGAGGAAAGCAATTCAAGGATTCCCATCCATTATTTAAAATTCTGATCTTTAATTGAGAGCTAAGCACCCAAAATACAGAAATATGAGAATGCAGAATTGTATGCTGCCTTATTTAATGTTCTTAAAAGGTTCTTCTGGTGTGCACTGCTCAAACTGACAAATTAATACAGTAAAAATCATACAGTAACTATTCCTGCAGTACTTGTTTAGTTTGATACCACTGTCCTCGTATTAGAGAAATAAGGATTAATTATATCAAAATAATTAAATACATAGAGAGAAAGGACTGTCCTAAAAGCCACTTACATGCTGCACGGAGTTCAATAAAATCCATGAATACTGAGAGATGTCTTAAGGACAACTGTTTATAAAAAAGACTAAGCTGTTCTTAGGAATACGTTATGTGACCTCTATGTCTCTTCCGCTACCACTGCTAAAGTAAAAAATCTGTTATTTACTTCCTCTGAAGAATGTCTTTGGAAGACATTTAGACGACTGCACATCCCTTCCATAGGCTGCAACAACCCCAGAGGAGCTACTTCAGATGACAACAGCACTTAAGCTACTACTATTCCCTTGTTTACATTTCTGCTCATAGCATACAGGAATCAGAACAACTTCAAGTTGTTTTTAGGTGGG
>NW_010124884.1:18563-22657 GCF_000699245.1 Pterocles gutturalis
TGGGTGGTGTGGAAGTCAGTGGAAATTTGAAATTCAGTATTATCTTTAATTTTCAAGTCTGTCTTTAAACATATTTTCAGGAAAGACTGTATAATAGCTTTGGACAAGATACTGCACCATACATTTTGTGAGTTCATTTCTAGTAATATTTGTCCACAATACAACAGAAATGATTCACCTTCTCTACAGTACATTAGGTAACTATTAGGGCTATCATGCATTTCAGGAATACAGAATTTTAAAATGTTTTCCACAGCATTACTTAGAGTAAGGAAAGATCTAGAAATACTTCAGTAAGAGCACTAGTCTTGCTTTAGTGGGCAGATAGTAGACGAAAAATTAAAGTATTAAAAAAATAATCCATTCTACTGTGCATTATTTCACTAGATTCTACGTTACTTTACAGGCAACTCTGAAAAAGCCAAGACACTTGACACAGCATATTTATGAAATACGGTAATTTACTGAACACCCTGTGATTTCTGTAACCTTACCTTCTGCATCTAAAGAAAGTATTTGGGATTTTGTGTTTTGTTTCTTTAACACCCACATTCTTGAGCACTTTGTGCTTGTGCTCTACGTGGTGATCTCAGCTGTCTCAAGGCAGCATCTCCATACTGAATACCTGAGCCCATTCTTTCTGGATCCAGTTCTCCTGATGAGAAACAAAACGGTCACAAGAACATGGATCACTCTCAAATAATACATTCCAATTTAACTGACAACATTAGATAAGAAACACATAACGATGTTCTACTCTAGTTACGAAGAGATATATTTCTGTTTACTTTTAGGCTATTCCAAACCTGTATCATTTGCTCTTGAAATTTCCACCACATGCCCTTAATTATAATAATAAAGCAGCATGTCACTGAGTTCGGTTGCAACAAGGAATATATTTGCACTAACTACTCCTAAAAAAAGGAATACCCAAAATGTTTTTTGGAAACACTGTTAAAAAACCACTTGCTTTCAGAGACTAATATGCAAAGAAACTAGTACTGTAGATAACAAGCCAAACAAAAATGGATCAATCTGACAGAAGGACTCCATAAAGCACTGCCCCCAGAGGAAACGATCTCGAGCTTCCCTACTTCTAATATCCATTTCTGCCATCCATTTCTGCCTACTCCATACCCTGTGCCTTCAGCAATGTTCTTAAAGGCTGTATGGTGGACTGGCCAAGATTAGAAACATTTAGTCTAAAAAAACCCAAGAGAAAACAAAGAATCCCTCTGAATAATTCAGATCACTTATTTGGGTTCACTGAACACATGAGCCCTTTGTAAGTTAGCAGATGACACCATGTTGAGGGAACCAGTTGATAGCTCAACTTGGTAGGGCTGTCATTCAGAAAATACCTTGGCTGAACTAGAGGAACAGGCCAGCAGGAACCTCATGAAATTCAGCAACTACACATGCAGAGCTCTGTACCTGTGATGGAACAATCCCAAGCACTGGTACAGGGTGGGAACTGAGTAGGTAAATAGCAGCAATTGGTTAGCACTGGGACACACTGCCCAGAGGGATTGTGGAGTCTTCGTTCCTGGAGCATCTCAAAATGTTCCTTGACAAGCCCTGGCCAACATGCTCTCATTCTGAACCTAAACAGGCTTTAAAAAGGAGGGTGGACTAGAGACCTCCATAGGTTCTTTCCAGTCTCAATTTTTCTATGATTCAATGTATATGTGCTGGCACAAAGAAAAGAGGAGCAGCTCAAAGAAAACAGGACTTATTTCTGTTGTGGTAATGCCTCTTTAAATCAGTCAAGGAATTACACTATCATGAGAAACTAGCAATACTTTGTTTTGGGGGTTTTTTGTTTGTTTGTTTGTTTAAAATGAAAGCTGCTGTTTGGCATTGTTTTGATGCAGCAATCAGGAAATTCCTGTGAAAAAACAGTTTCTTTTAATCTAAAAATTTGTGTTTGGCATTTAAAATGTGTAATTAGAGTCTGAGACAGACTTTTCAATATGGCCAATACCTAAAACTCTGAAGACATCAAACAACTAGAAGATAAGAGAGAAAAACTGGAATGCAAATTGTAATGACACCTAACACTTAGAAGCCTGTCTCTGATGGAAACCTGCCCACTCGCGATGAGAGGCTTCTGGTATATTTCTAGATCTACAAAAGTAAAAATGGTTTCAACCAAGAAGCAGGAAGGTCACTTCAGAGAAACATAGTTACTAGGAAATATCCCTGAAGTCTTCTGTATTATAGTTCAAATTCTCTTGACTATATTTCCTGCTACATATGAGAAGCAGAATTAAAAGTTACGCCTGCCCTGATACTAGGTTTTTATCCTGTATTGCTAAAACCATCTAATGTCAGGCTTTATGTTTGTAGGGATATAGCAACATACAAAATGCACAGCCTACCCCAGAGCTTACTATTAAGGTAAACGCTGTGCAAAAACATCCACAATTCACAGCACCACCCTTTTTAGATATACATATCTGACTAGAAGTCCATTCCTATTAAAGCATGTGGGAAGCACCTATAAACCACGAGAGACTTCACCGCAATGAAATTTTGGTTCTTTAACTCTACTGGAGAATTCTGAATGGTGATATTTCTATGTGTGCTTTTGGTTTTCAGGGTAAAAAACCCCAAAACATTAAAAGAACAGAAAACTCAATTTACCTGATTCAATTTTATTGAGTATTTTTCTTGCACACTGTACAAAGGCCTCTTCAACGTTTTCCCCCGTTAGTGCACTCGTTTCCAAGAACATCAGCTCTGCATTTGACACCAGAAAAAACAATCTTAAAACAAGTCTGGAATATCTGATATAGGAATTCAAATCATGAAAGCTAGGAACAATTAAAAATTTCTTAAACTTAAGGAGAACTATCATCAAAGAGTATGGTCCAGAGAAATTAGCTTCTGATGGCAAACATCCTGAAACCCCCAAAAATTCCTCTGAAGTTTATACATTAACCTTAGAAAGCTGGAATCCAAAGATAATAACCTGGGCTGTGCATGCAAATAGCTCATGAAACCAAAGAACTTCACACTGTTTCCCATTAATAGAAAGTTATATGCAAAAGGACAGCCAGCAGCCACAGCTGGTAGAAAACACTATCTATAATTGATTTTTAAAAGCAAAACCAGATTTTACTGATGGCAGGACTGCAGCACAGAAGCTCAGACTGGGACTGACTTTAGCTGCCAAAGAAATGTGTCCTCAAAGACTGGAAATTCTGAATACTACAGACCAGGTAATAGTCCTCTGGTGGAAGGACTCTGAACTCATTCTCCCATGAGTAAAACTCGCTGCTTCCACCTGCAGCACACCCCATCCAACCTTGTCTATAAAATACAGAATCTGTAAGATGCTGAAAACTAGGAAATTGTGCTCTTAATTTTCTCCTCTGCCCTTTGTAGGCAAGGTAATACCTGAAGTTGTATTACAGTCCCCAGGGAATGTATCTCGACATTGAAGGTATTCTTTAAGTAGCAGCTGTGACTGGAAGAATCACTGGTAATGAGATTTAAATAGTACATGCAGTCCTTGCTGCAGGCACTGTCCTCTCTGTACGCCTCATGTACTGACAGAACTCTCTTTTCTGTAGATATTTAACAGGGTACAGTGGGCAAAGTACTTCCTAACTGCACAAAAAAATAAATTAAGTATTAAGCATCTTTGAATGCTACATTAACATTTTGTACCACTTACCATTTTCTTGTGCAAACCGGGATGCTTCTAAAAATGTAACTTCACGATCTGCATCAAGATCCTTTTTGTTTCCACACAGTATTATCACAATATTTTGACTTGCTAACATTCTTGCATCTGTCAACCAATTAGTAAGTGCATTGTAGGTTTCCCGGCTAGGTAGAAAATTACATCCTTTATTAGAACACACTCATTTCTAGTGAACAGATCACTGAACTAAAACTCAGAAGGTAAATCTGTATTTGTGGCAAACCACAAATTGCTGCTAGTCAGGCAAGTCACCTACATGTATCAATATGCCAGCTATGAACTCGGAAGAGTATCAAAATCCCTCACGAAACTATTTAAAAACTTTAAGTTTTCCAAAAGCAAAATTAAATTAACTACAATATAAAAATAAATATAAAAATTA
>NW_010124885.1:0-517 GCF_000699245.1 Pterocles gutturalis
TTTTTCCTTTATTTTTTTTACTTTTTTAAAATCTCCGTCACACGGCTGTTGGCCGTGAGCTAGCGAGGAGCTGGCGGAGCGGTGGCGGCGGGCCTGGGCCTGGCCCCACCACGTGGGTACCCCCCCACCGCTGCCGAGACCAGAGGGTCGAGGTGTTGCAACTGTTTATCTCCGACCACAGGCGCTGATGGTGGCCTGCTCCAAATCCAAATGTGACCTATAAATGGGTAGGAAAAATAGCCTGTGACAGCTACGGATCACGGACTAGGGGAGCAGCCTTTTCTTTAAGTTCGTGTCAGACGTAGTTCTCAAATAACCACTGTTACTCGTTTAGTATCCGGAATTGTCATAAGGAATTATTAAATTTAATAGTGGGTTTTATTTTCTTTTCAGCACTTAATAAGATCCCATTGGCGTGTGGTGTTAGGGCTTGCCTAGTCCACGTTTTCATCCTCTATGCAGACTTGCCTAGAGAAGCACTCCTGCATCATGTCTTCAGAGTGAAGAGGTTAAATGA
>NW_010124885.1:547-3129 GCF_000699245.1 Pterocles gutturalis
ATGCTTAACCTACCATTTTTTTGAACTGATTTTATTAATGTCTAGATTGAATTTTATGTTAAAAGTTTCATGTTGATGTTGTTTACTTCTCTTAAGTTTAAAACTTTGTACAGATAGCAGTAAAGTATAAAAGGGGAAGATGGTAGACTGTGCATATTTGGTAGATATAGATAATCTGTAGTTTCTCTCAGTTTGTATTAACTAGTGTGCATAGGCAGAAGGTGCTACAGAGTCACTTTCTTGATTAACTTTTGCTCTCCTCCTTGTTTGTGTCAACAAAGCTATCTAAGAATTACTAGTCTAATCAAAGTTGTGATCTCTTTTTGACCTGGCTTCTGGCCCCTTAACAGGGATCCAAGTTCTTGAATTTTAGCTAATGTTCAGCATTCTTGGATCAGCTTGTCTCTGGAATGTATTCAGGGGACCAGAAGAGAGTGTAGAGTGTAGGGCTTGGCTTTCCACCTGTGCAGGTTTTCTTGAAGTTTCAAACTACTTCTTTTCAGAATTGGGGTATTGTTACCTGGTGGTCAGAATACTTCATTTTGTGTCTTTTCCAGTGAGGACAAAAGCCAGAGACGGGAGCATCGCTGACTCTCTCTGTAGTGTGTTTTCAGGTTACGGGTGTGAAAATTCAACCAGCTGAATACTGACTAGCTTTGGTGACAGTCATGTCTCCTGTGTTGAAGAATTCTTAAACATGCTCCTTGGGAAACAAAAACTCTTCATGGGTAGCATTCTTCTTTAAATTAGTAATATTTTGACTTCTCTTTTGACACTGAATGCTAGCACTTCTGTTAGCAGTGCTTTCTGCCTTTCCTTTATCTTATGGGAAAACAAAGCTATGCTTCATACTGCACTGGTGTTTCACCATGTTCAGGCTGGCTCTGGGCTGCTGTGTCGAATTCCGGTGTGGTGGTGTAGGTTGATCACCAGCAGCCTGGGGAGAAATTTCTGATTTCTCAGCGTTTGCCTCTGGTGTAGCTGACTTGCCAACAGCTCGTAAGTGTGCTGGCTTTAGCGGTGGTTTTTATCTAGTTAGTCCTTTGAGTGAGGGAAGTCCTATTAATATCGAATGGAAGTGATACCTGTAGATCAAAAGTATCACCTGGTAAGTATAATGAAGATAATTGCCCCTGTTCTGTTTGGCTTGTACTGTTAACAAGCAGTTGAATTCCAAGGAACTGCTAGTGGCCAGAGGAATAGTGAGTCATCTTGGAGGTGACGTTTAGCTTCCTTTCTACTGCAAGCATCCCAAGTTTTGCTGCTGTTTGCTAAAGCAAATGTCTTCCTCAGAGGGCATCTAGTCTAAAAGCCATATAGTAAAGAGCATTACAGGGAAACTTAGTGGTAGTTCTTCTGTCATCAGGTTTAGATGGGCAACTGAAACAGACTTGGATACTGCTGCATTTTGTGCGCAAAGACTGGAGATCAGTAGCACCTCTCCCCTTTTCCAAGTTTTGAATGTGTGTTATTTATTCGTAAAGCCATAGAAAGTAGTGATATTCCACTTCAAACTTTGAAGTTTCTTAGAGTGACAAAGAAACTGTCACTTAGAAGTTTAGTGCAGAAGTTGCACTCAAGAGCTTCAGCTCCCACCTAGGAAACTACTGTGGTGACACCACTCCCTTGGATCTTCCAGATGTTCTCAGCCGATCATCTTCCGCAGAAGGGTGATCTACAGAACAAAGTCTAAATGTCATTGTTAATGATGTTTTGCTGAATAGCTGTGAAGTGATTTATTTCAGGTTCAAATTGCAGCTCTGTAGAAGGAGTGCAGATAAATGGCTACCTTCTCTCTCTAGTAGAAAGGTAAGGTTTGAGGCGACTAGACTTGTGTTTTTTCACAGGGTTTGGAATCTGGTATATGAGGCAGTGACTTGGTATATCTTGCAGAATTTGACGTGGCTCAAAGATGCTAGATGAGGCCATGGTTTTAATTTGTTTTGCATTATTGCTTTTCCTGTCCTGGTGAGGTAAAAATCTAGTTCCGGGATATAAAGCAGGGAGAGAGGGCATGGCAAGCTGCTTTGCTGAAGATGTTTGAGCTGCAGAAAACACTGGTAGGTGTGCCTGTGTGAAAACTTTCCCAGAAGGCTTGCTTAAGGTGGCCTTGATAGATGTAAGGAACTGCTGGAAACTTGCCTGTGATGACAAAATGGAGGAGTATTGACTAATTGAGAATTTAAACTTGGATTTTTTTTTACTGTACTCACTTTTTCTCTCTTGGAAGTAACTGAAAATGTAATGGTGTCTGGACTGCTTATAGGCTGTCCTTTTAAGGACTTGTCTTCTGATCCAGCCTTTTCTGGATATTGCTCCTTAAAGGTGGCTGTTGGCCTTATCTGCAAACTAAATCTTTCTGTTGTTTTTTAAAGCAGTTTACAGTTGTGGGGAATTTTGTCCTATGAAAGGTCCCTTTGAATGTGGGACGAGTAAAACTAGTGTCAGCTGTATCCACCTCTAGCTGGTGAACTTGTATTCTGTTTCAGATCCTTTACAGGAAGAATGCAGAAGTTAAAGTATGGGTGAAGAGAAATTCCAGGCAAAAAAACCCCCACAGTATCCTTGCGGCTAAACTGAGG
>NW_010124886.1:0-776 GCF_000699245.1 Pterocles gutturalis
TAATGATTCTATGATTCTATGATTCTGGGGTTAGTTTACCAAACTCTGAGCATCTTCCTTTTTTGGTAATTTAACAAAACCTCTTTGGACTGTACTATGAGCCTCTCTCTATTTCAGTCTTCTTGTATTTTTAGCCAAATTATAAGCTAATTTGTTTTTTTAAATTTTTTTTTTAAATCTCTGCAGTTTTGTCTGCATACTGTTGATGGCAGACAGTATCATCAATGAAGACTGCAAGAAGACCAGAGATGTTCTTCCTAAAACAGCAACAACAGTAACTTGAAAGCATTAGTGAAATCAAATTTTAGTGAGGTCACATGCAAAGTCAGGCAGGCAAAAATGCCAGGAGGCCTGCAGGGATGAACAAGGAACTCCTGAGCAAATTCAAACAAAAAAAGGAAGCATACAGAGGGTATAAACAAGGACAGGTAGTCTGGGGACAATACAGAGAAACTGTCCATGAAGCCAGAGATGAGATTAGGAAAGCTAAAGCCCAAACAGAATTAAATATGGCCAAGGACGTTAAGGGTAACAGGAAGAACTTCTATAGGTATGTCAGCAACAAAAGGAGGACTAGGGAAAATGTGGGCCTCCTCTGGAAGAAACTGTGAGACCTGGCTACCCAGAAGAAGTACTAAAGAGGTACTTAATGAGTTCTTTACCTCAGACTTCACTGGCAAGAGCTCAAGCCACACTGCCCAAGTTGCAGAAGGCAAAGGACTGGTAGAAGGAAGAACCTCCAGCTGTAGAAGATCAGGCTCGAGACCATCTAAAGA
>NW_010124887.1:0-356 GCF_000699245.1 Pterocles gutturalis
ATGCTCAGGGGTGTTCAGGGGGATGGTCCAGGGATACTCCCAGGGATGTTTGCGGGGTGCTGGGGCGATGGTCAGGGGATGTTTGGGGGATGCTCACGGGATGCTTGTGGGATACTCAGGGGATGTTTTGGGGGATGCTCCCAGGGATGCTCAGGGGATGCCCAGGGGATGCCCAGGGGGTGCTGGGGGGATGCTCAAGGGGATGCTCGCCCGCTCTCCTGTCCCAGCCTCATTTTTTTCTGAAGGCTCTGTCAAGGAGCGGGGGCTCAGATCCACTGACAAGGGCTCGTTGAGTTTTTAACAAGCTCAGCCAGCGCTTGGACCAGAGCAGGCAGGGATGCAGGCAGGGCAGCAGG
>NW_010124888.1:0-512 GCF_000699245.1 Pterocles gutturalis
GAGACTGCTCTTCTCGGCAGCGTGGGCTGCCGGGCTGGGTGGTCGCAGGGCCTCGCCTGTGCTACCTGCGAGCGGGTTTTCCTACACAAACTGGTCAGAGCTGCACTGAATCAGCCCTTAGGAAAAAGTGTGAATTCTCCCATGGGTCTGTCAGGTCGCAGGGGTTATTTCTGTTATTTCTCAAAAAATATGTGGCACTAACTGTGAAGAAAAGAGAGAAGATCTCATACTCTACGGGAATAAGAATGCTGGATCTTAGTTACTCGGCTGCTGAAAAAATAATGTATTAAAAGATCCAGCTTATGCATGGGATGAGTCTTAGATGATTGGCGTATACATCAGTGAACCATACAGACATACCAAAGAGCTTTTGCAAGTTGCATTTCTTCTGGTTTAGCTTCTCTGTTCAACACAGGATTGTCAGTCTCCCCTCCCTTTAAGTTTTGCAACCACTTGTTATAGGAGATGAGTTTTTCTTCCAGTTCCTGCTCATGGGCCTCTTGGAGAGGCAT
>NW_010124888.1:543-11354 GCF_000699245.1 Pterocles gutturalis
TGGGCTTTTCTCCTCATTTCTTCTACGATATGATATTTGCCAGCGTCAAGTCAGTTCCTTTTCTCTCACTTGTGTTTAGCTGCAGCACTTGGGGTTTTGTGGCCTTGATTTGCTGTTTGCTTGGGAACGAGGGGTTATCAGTGTGTGATACTGCTTATGGTAGTGGACAGATGCACCTTTTGGGCACATCTTGTTAATCTCTGAAGTGAAGCAGAAAGTTGATGAAACCAGTCCGCTTCAAACCCCTCCCTCTCCTATTATGCATTACAGAAAAACAGTAGTTACTGCATGTCCCAAAAATAATTGCTGGAGATGTACCTTTGGGCCATGCTTTTTCCCAAGCAGCATTTTAACCCTGGTTTAACCAAATATTATTTGAATAATCCTATTGGCTTCATTTAGCTGAAAAGATTTCTTCCCTCAGTCCCCCCATAAATCATGGGAAAATAATGTGCTTGCAAAACATCTGTAAGTGTTCAGAAAACGAGATGCAAAAGCATGTGAATACTGTTCATACTTGGTGTCTTGGAAGCTAATATCTGTCTGTTCCTTCAGGTGCTTCGCCAGTTTGTAAGACATGAGTCTGACACAGTTACCTCGTTGGTACTTGAAAGATGTAAGTAGCTCTTGAAGTGAAACTTAGCTGTTACTCTTTATGGTTTTATCTGGAT
This sequence comes from Pterocles gutturalis, assembly GCF_000699245.1. Taxonomy (NCBI): domain Eukaryota; kingdom Metazoa; phylum Chordata; class Aves; order Pterocliformes; family Pteroclidae; genus Pterocles; species Pterocles gutturalis. The sequence goes on from NW_010124888.1 coordinate 1,215, forward strand.
TTTAGAATGGCTAAAACATGCCAGGAGAGAAAGAGATAGGAATGGTATCTCCTGAATGCAGTAACTAAAATTGTTTTGTTTCAAATAAACAGACTCATAAGTATCTTCCTGTCTGGTCTTTGTCAAGTCAAGCATCCCTTAAGGGAGAAAACAGCCCTGACAATGGAGTACAACCTGTGAAAGGCAGGTAGTCCTGCTCTATTAATGACAGTGAACTGGGTGGGCTAATACCTGCCATTAGATGTCTCACGTGCTTGTTTCTCAGGCTCTCATGTGCCTGGGGTGCTTGTTTGGGTGCTGTTGCCCCAGCATGGCTTGCTCCAGATGTACACTTCAGACTTTACTATTCAGTTCACATGCTCATTGTGCAAGAGCGATGCTTCCCTGACCTCCTCCAGTTATTCTTCAACAAGCAGAAGGAATACATTGTGTCCACCTAGTCCTGATACCTGTGTAAAAACTAGTGAGCCTCTTATTCAGAGGGTTATAATAACACAATTTTGTTATTTTAAAGGTATTGGTTTAGTGACAAAACAATGCAATGCTACGGTTTTATCATAACAAAAAAAAATAAGTGAAGGTAAGTAAATGCAAAATAGTCTCAAATGACATATGGAGGTGTCTATGAAAAAGATGATAAAGGAACAGAAAAAACAAGCTTTAGCTTTCTGTATGAGCCTATTCAGCAGTGATAATGATACTGCAGACACAGTCAACCACCTGCAGGGCCTGAATAAGCCAAAAATCAAAAGAGCTTGAAAAATGGTTAGAAGGTGCAGAAAGTCATTTTTCTGGCCCTTGACAAAAGCTGCTAACTTATGTCATGATTAGAAAATCATAATTTACCTGTATAGACCTCTTTGGATACCTTCATCTTCTCCTAGTACTGAAGGGGAAATAATGATTATTAGCTTGTTTGGATTTGCCCAGTACTACTTGGTGCATCTCGCTCTCTTGCATTTCAGCCATGAATCGTGTTCAGTTACTTGGTCGGGTTGGACAGGACCCTATCATGAGACAAGTGGATGGAAAAAATCCCGTTACCATATTTTCTCTTGCAACCAACGAGATGTGGCGAACTGGGGAAAGTGAGACAAACCAGGGAGGTGAGTCTGCAATGAGCAACACGCTTCTGCCATGTTCCGAGGTCATGTTTGCGTGTTCAGTAGCACCACGCTTTGTCTTCAGGCTGCCATGTAAATCTCTCAGGTGCAGGGAAGTTCTTTTGAGGTCAGCAGAGATGCTGGTGCATTTGTGTGTCTCGTACTGATCCCCAGCAACGCGTACTGAGTAAAGATCTCATGTTGACCTTCCTCTGGAGGGAAGTGTGTTGCATCAGCAGTTTTTCACTGTTGGGGTTGACAGAGGTGTAGCAGTTTCCATACTCTTATTTGTATTCTAAGAGGGGGGGAAAAAAGAATTATACATTTTCTCTTTGATTCTTCCATCAGTCAGCATCTACAGATGTCTCTTTTTTCTCTAACTTTTGTTCAATGCGGAGTGTGTGAGGGGAAAAATAAAATTCTTGTAGCATGAGCACTGGCTTCCAGGAAATCTGATCTCTTGGTTTGAGCTGTGCTTCTGCACGATACTTTCTTTTGGACGTAGATGAGTGTCCAAAAGAAAAAAACATTGTAAAAACATAGTAAAACATTGAGTTTTACTATGGAGTGGGAGAGTGAGTGCTAGTGTACTTCCCTTTTCACATCACTTTTCATAATTTGAGAACGCCAACATGAAACTAATTTCTGAGGCTTGCATCAAAAAGAGGATTGGGCATCCAACTTTGTTATTTTTATGTAACTTAGGTGATATCAGTCAGAAGACGACATGGCACAGGATCTCTGTCTTCAGACCGGGCCTCAGGGATGTTACGTATCAGTATGTGAGGAAGGGGTAAGTGACTAATAAATGTGACTGAGGATTTAATGCCTTAATATTTGATTGATGTAATAATTGTGGTTACCAGGAGCTATAGTAAGATAGAAGTTCCATAAAATAAGTTAGCAGACCTGCTACAAACAACTGAGGCAAAAGCCTGTGTGTTCAGAATCAGATATAGAGGAGAAAGCAGCAGTACAGTTCTCTGATCAGAACCAAATTCTTGATTTTTTTCAGTTCTCGAATCTATGTTGAAGGGAAGATAGACTATGGTGAATATACAGATAAAAACAATGTGAGGCGGCAGGCCACAACAATTATAGCAGGTAAGGATCAACATACCAAAGCCTGCCTTGCCCTTTTAAAATGTAGAGGGGGTGGAGGACCTTTGAAATAGAGCTTGCTTTGTCTTCATCCTCAGAATTCACACTTGGGGATTTTGAGAAAATGAATACACTAGATGTCCTCTGGCACTGCTTGTGAGGACACAGAAAATGAGAGCGTATAGTTGCATGCTGTTGCACAGTTTGGTCACACAAACGAGTTGGTGCAGCAGGTAGATAACTGTGTGTTTTAAGAACACTGGTATGTAGTACTGCAGGTCAGGCAGATTCCTTTTCAAAGCAAAGCAGAGTTTGTTTAGTAGCTTTGTCTTGGTTTGGCAAGGAATTTTTTTCTTCCTCTTTAAGACTGAAGGCTTCACCAACTTTAAAGACTCTGTTTGTGAAAGATGTTTTATGTGGGGATAACTTGATGGAGAATTTAGAAAGACCTCAGTCTAGTAGCCAGTAGTGGTAAGAAGAGCACAGAATGGATAGGAAGTAACTTGTCCCCTGGGTAGACACAATGAAGAAAACTGCAAAACTCAACTTTCTCCTTGAGCCTTTAAATAGCATGAAGATCCTTCATCTTTACTGTGGGTAGAGACACTATCTTGTGGCCTTTGAGGGAGAGCTAAAATAATTGGATAGTAGAGTGAACATTTCTGTTACTGACAAGTGTATCTAAAAAAAATGGGCCAGAGAAGGAAAAAAAAAACAACCACAATTCTGGATGTCTCTGCTGTGTGGCCTCTTTAAAACAGTAGTAATCAAACTTTCACATGAGCAATTCAGCTAGCAGTGCTGTAGGTTGCTGTTTATAAATAGCTGAAGGGGAGAAGCAAGTCTTTTTTGAATTAGTAGTTGTCCTAATGGTTTCTTCTTCGTATTCAGTATTGCTAGTGTTAAGATGCTTTAGAAATTACTGAGGCTTGATGAAATACAAGCTTCCTATAGTCCCATAGGCTGATGACATGATAGTGCATGTAGGAGATCACAAAATAAAAAGGAAATAAGCTGTAACTGATAGAGATCATAGTCAAAGAATTAAACCATTATTTTAAAATTATTCTGGTATCTTGGACTCTTCATCAGATTTTCATCAGGTTTAGCACACTTGCTTTGTATCATACGTGGTTGCCTTGAATTGTCAGCTTTCTGGGGAGATAGAGCAAGAACCCTGTATTGGACGCTGTTTTATTTTATGAACTATTCTGTTCCGAAACACATGTCTTTGCAGCTTATTTTAACACAAATAGGTTGTCTTTGGGGATGTACAGGCTTGCAACAGGGCAAAAGAATCCTGAAGATTAAATTTGCTTTATTTCTTTGCAGATAATGTAATTTTTCTGAGTGATGGTTCTACAAAAGACAGGGTGTGAGGTCATTAGTGCTTGGACCCAGGCCATTTCATTCCTTTTGTTTTCCAGTGCTTCATATTTCTGTAATCATGTATATTGCTGTAGTTTCTTTAAAAAATAAATAAAATGTTGGATACCTATGGGGTATCTGTGTGGGTTTTGTTTTGTTTTACTGTGTGCTTTCTCTCTGTTCATCATAATTTGGATTTCTTTCTTTTTTGTTTTTAAGAGAAGAGGTAACAGCTATATTAATTCTTAAGCTAATGGATATTTAAATGGGAGTCACCCTTTGTGTCTTCAGCCATTTTCAAACCTTATATCCTTGGCTGCCTTAAAAGTCGCTCTTCTGTCTTGTGAGGCCTGACAGGCTAGTCACCTTTCACTGTTAATACCCCTTTTCTGTTCTACAGGTGTCATTCTGTATTTTTCCTTAACTAAGTCAATTAGACGGTGAGTTTATAGCAGAGTCATTGGCCTCAGCTGATGCTCAGTTTGAAGTTTCTTTGTCACAGACCTGGAGAAGGCCTTCTGTGCCTTTGAGTCTGCCTCTCCACTGATCATAATATTTGATCAAATCGGATGTTATCTTTCACCAGACCGTGTTTTGATCATGTGCTTAGGTCTTTGTTATTATGGCATTTGACACGTGATGACCCTGTGATGACATCAACATTCTCCCCGCAGTACCGTGTTAGGGTGCTATGGCCATCGCTTGCCATCAGGAGGAGCCAGAGGAATGGCTGCCTTGGCTGGTCCTGTCGAGAGGCCTGCGGTAATGTGCGGAAAACACTTCTGGTCCAGGATTCTCAATGTCGGAGTGGCATTTATTTTGCTTTACCTTTGTTTTATTGTCAGAAAGACTGAGAATTATTAGTACTGTTAGTAAAAAATTGCACAAAATTGTTTCATTCTATTACATGGAGAAGTGGTGAAATTCCTTCTGTAATACAGCGTGATGTAAACAGGGAAAGAAAAGCGTTAGAGGTGACAATCTCCTGCCTTCAGAGCTAGTGGGATTTTGTATCTCATGTCTCTCTGAGCCCAGTACAGAGCATGCTTATTTATAGTTTTTGCAGCTCTTCCTTCTACAGAATGATGATCGTGTTCATGCTCCTCTCTGTAAGCATTGTCAGTACCACCAAAAGCTTAACATTCTTTCAGTTCAGCATTTATTTCTGGTCAAAGTTAATGCTTTAACTAGTATCCTAGCCTCTGCCACTGGCATGCCAAGATATTAGATGTACTAGAAATGCTGAGCTACTTAAATGGGTTGGTATCCACAGAAGATTGTGGTATCTTTTTAAATAGTAAGTTCTGGCTTTAATTCCCATAACTATTTCTTGTTCAGTCTAAGCCTGTTGTGCTGCTGGAAGAAGTTGTGACAGTGCACTTCTGCAGTAGTTATCCAAATACAGTTTGTGTTTGGTTTTTCCTGTTAGCTGGAAGCTGGGATTTGTCTTAAGCTTTCTTTAGATCTGTGAGGCCTCAAGTGAACATGCTAACTAAGCCTCTGTTCATTTAGTGGTTACCTCCTTCTTTGCACTCTGCTGCGGTGGTGGAGCTCAACACTGCTTACAACAGTGTCTGTTTTGGAGCCTGGGAACTGGCTTTCTACTCTGAACTCAGAGGTGGTAGCAATGGTTACTTTCACTGCTGCACTTGGAATGGCCAGGACTGCCAGAACTCCTCTCAGCAACCACTGAATGGCTCGTGCTAATCTCTTCCCCTGGCTCAGGATGGGGACAGAGCTGAGCTAGCACAACATATAGGATTAGGTGCCAAGCAAGAAAAATATTTGCTCAAGAACTTCAACTTTGCTTGCTTTTCTGGTTCTGTTTAAAGTTGCTAGTACACTTTTGAAGATTGACGTGCTACACAGACAACGCATACCTACTTTGAGAACACACCGAGAAGCAGTGCAGTGTCTTGAGTGTTCATCACAATTTTACATTAGGGCAGATTTTCACAAATGATTCCGCAGGAGCAATATAGCAGAAATTATAGCAAAAATTACCAGTGGCAAAGGTGTGTTGTACACTCGCCTCTTACATCTGCTTTGCTGCTATGGGGCAAAGTTAATCTAGAACTAAGTAATTTTGGTTATGAGAAAACCAGATGTGATATCAGCAGTCCTATAGCATCTGGGTTGGGGTTTTTTAATGGCTAGCTACTTGTTCTGTGAGGAAACGTTAGAGAATGGAAGTGGTATCTGCTGAGTTAAATACAGCGATACGTTGTTTGTAACTAGGCAATGAGTATTCTTCCATGCTGTCCCCTGGTAAATGGCATTCAGCTTTGGCTTGTCCATATTAACCTCTTGTGTAAAGTGAATTAGGCAAACCCTGATTACTTGCATCAGCTGGGACATTTAGAAGTGTTTGACCTTAACAAGGAATTTATTTCATGTATTTAGGGAGATAGATTGGAAGAGATTAAAAAAAGAGAGATTATTTATTTTTAAAACTAGAGAGCATTTTAACAGATAGTTGGGGCATTTCTCCACAGCCCTGAGAGAGCTATTGTGGTCTGCAACACAGCTGAGTTATTTCTGTCTGGTGTAAGGTGTAGGAAACCTTCTCCTGTGCTTGTTTCTATGGCTGTAGTGCGCTGGTTTGAGGAAGACACCATGGGCACTGTGCCTGTGTCACACAGCGAAGAACATTTTCAATTGAAGTGTAACCTGTATTTGGCACCACAGACACAATTCCTCCACCCCCACATAAAGCGGAGGGTAATGAGAGTGCTCTTTCAGTGAAGGAGGACTTGTTTTCTTTGGCTAAAGCATCTTCTCTTCTGTTTCGCGACTCATAGTTTCTGCAGACAGAGTAACAGGATGGATTAAGAATGATGGCTTGGACTGGTATAGAATTACTAGAGCTTTTTACCAGCAAGTACCTGTCTTGGGTTCTAACCTAGCCAAAAGACTTGCATCGTGGTGACTGCATGGTGCCCTGCGTGAAGGGGGTGGGTGTTTGAGCCCTGTCCCAGCTCTTCTGTGAAGATCCGCAGTGCCTGTGAGAGCCTGCTGAAAGCCCATGCAGAGAGGCCATGAATTGCAAAGTCAAGAAAGCTGAATTAGTGCTTTGAGAAGTCCCTGGTTACAAGAGATAAAGAGAACCTGTGTTTCTGTCAGTGTACCAATTATGTGGTTTTCGTAGTAGGCTGTCTCCAGTACTGACAATCCCACTTTCACAAGTATTCATGTCAGAAGAGGAATATAATGCCAGGATTGTGGGAAGAGAACTTCACTATTTTCAAGCACACCTTCTATTTTTAAGTCTGAAATTTCTGTGGTGGAAGCCTTTTTGACAAGTAGTTGAGCATGTTTGTATGTACAAACTATGACTTGGTGGCTGTTTTATCTTGATGATAGTGAGTTCCTCCACACAGCAGTGTGATTTAGATCTCATTTACACAAGAAATTTGCTTTGTGAGTGCATACCAGGTGGTGGATAGTGCAAATAATGTGTTTGCACATGACACACAAAGAAATCAACTTTCATGGGGTTTCTACGGAGACATCCTCTTGTGAGAAATCTATGTTGATGTGCATGTGACATTCTTTCTTCTTGTTGCTTTATGTCCCAGATAAAAAATTCAGCTTGTTAACATACTTGGTGATTTCAGAACAATCTCCAGAAACTACTGTGATTAGAAATTGATCGCTTATCATTCTTTGTGTTCTTAGTCCTGAAGTTTGTGCCCAGTACTCTTTAAGATGTGCTAAGTTTGTTGAAGAAACCTTCTCTAAGTATGGCCATTTTCTGTGGCTTTCAAGGGATTTTTCATTTGTAGCTGGTCAAAACCCTAGCAATTGTTATGCTGTAGGCTCTGTTGCTATTTGTTCTTTTCTTGCTGGTTGACTTTTCAAACTTATTTGAACAGAATGGCTGTAGAAAACGGATGGTTATCTTGATCCTGGTTGTCACAAGTCAAAAAAATGTCACCTGTAAATATTTAATGAGCCTTTGTGCAACTGACCTGATCAAGAACTTGAGTAACGATGCGGTTGCAGGATTTGCGGCTTCTGTAACCCCGGATCTGCAAGGAAAAGAGAGCACCTTTCCTGTGCCAGGCTTTCTGTGACTTATTAGGCTTGTATTATTACTACCCTTTTTCTTTGATATATAAAGTAAATGGTGGGGGTTTTTTGGAGCTCTGCCTTAGCAGCCACTTCTTTCTTAGCTAGTTTGTTTTTCTGTGGGGGTTTTCTGTGTTTTTTCTGCATGGGCTTTCTTCTCCTTGCAGAGAGGCTACAGAATGCTCAGTTAAAGCTGAGCTCTCCTCTCCCCTCAGCTATATCTCTGCAGACAATAAACCCCCACCTTTTTATCTTCCTGTAGACTGCTGGTCAATTTTTGCACTGCCCTCTGTGCTGGAGAGTGAGTTCAACCCCAGTTCAGAAGTCTGTGGTAAGGAAATGGTCTTACACAAAAGGACAAATCAGAATGCTCGCAGAATTAGATGAGTTGGAACTTAAAAATACTGCTAAAGCTGCTTTAAGAGGAAAGTTATGAAACACGGAAAACCAGCCTTGATTTTCAGCATGCTACTAACTCTTGAAATACACTATTTAAAATCCTCCAAGCAATATGGGAAAAAGGAGGATAGTTGTGTCTGTATAAAGTTCTTGCTGGTTTTGTGATGCTTTCCACAGTGCCTGATTTCTGGTGTAGTGTTAGTTTGTGAGCAGCAATGCATGACACGTTAGACTGCTATCTTGTGTTTTATCAGAACACTAAATAATTAATATTCTCTGGAAAGGATTAATTTCCTCCACCTTTGTCTCTTCCTTCTTGGTGCCCTGTGTGTGCTGCCAGTTTTTAGCAGAAACTTGCTAATACATATTTCTTTTCCAAAGAAGGGCTGGTGCTGCAGCACAAAACTTCAGTGTAGTCTGTAGGCTGTTAGTTGCCACCATACAGGGCGAATTGGTCATACTTCCTTACAAAGTCTCAGGCAATTGTTTGAGGAAAGTTGGAGCTCACAAGTGAGATGTAGCCTTGCACACTAATTTTAATAATCTGGCAGGAACTGGGCAGGATGCAGAGTTGCCAGTGTTTAGTCACTGGTTACCAATATCATGTTTTACTTCAGTGAATAGCCCCAGAAATGGATAGTCTCTGTGCATCAAAATATTTAATTGGCCAAAGAAATCTTCCAAGGTGCTTATGAATACTTGGCAGCACTGTGTACCACAGCGGCAGCTATGCCTCAGTACCAACATTACAAGAGAGCCCCTGGGGAAGCGCAGAGGGGAGAAGGACACAATGCTACGTGATGCAGGAAGAGTGGAAACCATTGGGGAAAAGCAGCACACTGTTTACCCAGGGTGCCTCATTGCCCATCAGCGTTTTACCCAAGGGAGAGTGACAGAAGTACACGCTGTGAAACTTGTTTCCTAAATAAGTATTTCTTTCTGAGAAATGTGTTAGGACAAGAAAGTTCAGCCCAGTACTCTTGGTCACATACTGGTCCTCAGGAGACCCTCGTCTTCAGCATGTTCAACAAATTAAGTTGCAGTCACCTAGTGAGCACCTTCTTTCTTCTTTTAAGGTGGCTTTTATTTTCTTGGCTTACAAGGCAAACATGGCTCTCCCTCTAGGCAGAGCAGGCAAAACCTTAATTTAATGCCCTAGCCCAAATAAATTATCTCGTTGCAGCAGTGATTTTAGAAGGATCTAATCTCAGCCAACAGAGTGATGGAGAGCCTTTTGTTAAATGGATTATCACAGGGGCACAACAGCTTTGAAAGTAAGAACACATCCAATGAAAACACAGAGGTTTCTGGATAAGGAACTGACCTTTACAAGTTTCACAATCTGCATCTCTGGACTGGCACGATGTAATTGCTTTGACGACAGTCCCTGACAGTGCCAGGACACAAGAAGTTTGTACCTCCGGTCAGGCTTGCCTAAGTGGTAGGTAGCAATTCAGGTGCTAGTAAATTCGGCTTTAGATGTTTTCTGTGCTGCTGAGGGCATATACTGGACTGACTTGTTTCATAATGACTTAAAATAACTCATTGCAGGAGATCTTTGGTTGGGGCAGTTAGGGATTTTTGCTTCATATCTTCACCAAACAATGTAGCTTTTGTTATGCTTTTTTAAACTTTTTTTTAAATCAAGTCAAAAAGATTAATAAATCTTAAAGGGTCAACCGTGAAAAAACCACCACTATTTTTCTTCTTCTCTTTGCTGTTGTGCCCAATGGTTGATGGGAAGTCCTTATGACTTTGTTGTCCTCAGAGGGCTAGTCCAGGCTCTCGTTAGCGAGGACTGTATCACTTGCTTATGCTGCACAAGCTTTTGCTCTGTGAGTGAATGAATGTGGCATGCCACAACAGATGGAGTCTAAATGGGAGGTCTGACCCATAGAAGAGAATGTACCAGGAAATCCATTTATGATTAATGCACAATGCAGCGTGGAAATGCCAATTAGCAATGAACTGACCCACAGCAAAATGCCTTAATTGAGTTCTAGGAGCTGAAATGAATCATAGAATCATAGAATGGTTTGGGTTGGAAGGGATCTTAAAGAGCATCTAGTTCCAACCCCCCTGCCATGGGCAGGGACAC
>NW_010124888.1:11385-13172 GCF_000699245.1 Pterocles gutturalis
CACTAGACCAGGTTGCTCAAAGCCTCATCCAGCCTGGCCTTGAACACCTCCAGGGATGGGGCATCCACAGCTTCTCTGAGCAACCTGTTCCAGTGTCTCACCACTAAAATTTTTTCTTTCTAATAAAATATTTCTTTTTAATAACTAATCTAAATCTGCCCTCTTTCAGATTAAAACTGTTACCCCTCGGCCTCTCACTGCATGCCCGTGTAAAAAGTCCCTCCCCATCTCTCCTGTAGGCCTTGAAGTACTGGAAGGCTGCTGTAAGGTCTCCCCAGAGCCTTCTTTTCTCCAGGCTGAATAACCCCAACTCTTTCAGCCTGTCCTCAAATGGGAGGTGCTCCAGCCCTCTGACCATCTTCATGGCTCTCCTCTGTACTCGGTCCACCAGCTCTATGTCTTTCTTATGTTGGGGGCCCCAGTCCGGAGCTGGATGCAGGACTCCAGGTGGGTTGTCACCAGAGCAGAGCGGAGGGGGAGAATCACCTCCCCTAACCTGCTGGTCACCCGTCTTTTGATGCAGCCCAGGACACGGTTGGCTTTCTGGGCTGCAGGCTCACATTGCTGGGTCACGTTGAGCTTCTGATCGACCAACACCTCCAAGTCCTTCTCTTCAGGGCTGCTCTCAGTCCATTCCCCACCCAGCCTCCATTTGTGCTTGGGATTGCCCTGACCCATGAACAGCACCTTGCACTTGCCTTGTTGAACTTCATGAGGTTGGCACAGTCCCACCTCTCAAGCCTGTCAAGGTCCCTCTGGATGGCATCCCTTCCCTCCAGCGTGTCCACCACACCACACAGCTTGGTGTCATCAGTAGACTTGCTGAGGGTGCACTCAATCTTATTGTCCATGTTTCTGACAGAGATATTAAACAACACTGGTCCCAGTACTGACCTCTGCGGAATGTCACTTGTCACTGGTCTCCACGTGGACATTGAGCCGGTGCCCACAACTCTGAGTGTGACCATCCAGCCAGTTCCTTATCCACCATGTGGTCCTTCTGTCAAATCCACGTCTCTCCAATTTAGAGACAAGGATGTCATGTGGGACAGTGTCAAAGGCTTTGCACAAGTCCAGGCAGATGACATCAGTTGCTCTTCCCTTATCCACCAACACTGTAACCCCCCTGTAGAACGCCTTAGTGCCCTTAGTGAAACCATGTTGCCTGTCACCAGTCATCTCCTTATTTTCCATGTGCCTCAGCACAGTTTCCAGGAGGATCTGCTCCATGATCTTGCCAGGCACAGAGGTGAGACTGACCAGCCTGTAGTTTCCCGGGTCTTTCTTATTTCCCTTTTAAAAATGGGGGCTATGTTTCCCCTTTTCAGTCAGTGGGAACTTCACTGCAAGCACTGAAGAATGCCCAGTTTCTTGAATCATAAATATTTGGCATCTTTCATTTTTAAAGAATGATGAAATACCAGCATTGTCCAGGCCTGGCACGAAAGCAAGTCTTAAAATATCAGAGTTTCCCACTGACTGGGATTATTTTTACAGCTGGTTAGCTCTCAGTAGCAGACGGTCACCAGAGTACTTGTTGCTGTGGATGTCGTGGCTGCACGGAGCTTTAAAGTGCGGATTATCCTAAAGCAGCGGGTTTTTACAAAAATAAACAAGCCGTGCTCGGTCATATCACCAAATCACGACCCTGTTCTGATTTTCCTGCTCCCTTGTTAACCAACTCAACAGACCCAGTGGCCAGTACCCTCCAGCTGTGGCCCGTCAGCCCCCTCAGGCGCCTCTGACCCCAGCAGCGGCAGCTCCAGGCTGAACCAGGACCTGCCCCA
>NW_010124889.1:0-2395 GCF_000699245.1 Pterocles gutturalis
GAGCCAAGGGCTAACCCACCACACCTCCCTTTTAAAATATGTTGGCATTTTACATGGCAGAACCATGCCTGTTTCTGAGTTATGCCCTGATGATTTACCTGCAATTATTTATTTTTTATTTCTTTGTGACTATAGTTGTTATTCCAGTGTAGTTTACTCATTGCTTTAATCTCATGCTCGTCATTTAGGTATTGTTGAAAGCTAATACCATGATCACTGCTCTGTTGTAAATAGGAAAAGCTGTATTAAATGTCTTAAGGAGCTTATAATTGAAAACAGATTGACCATGGTTAATGCATTGCATTCCAAATAAATCTTCCTGGGTTTGTTTTTTCTGCTGGCTTCCAAATGTTTGACAAACTGATTTTAATTTAGAGTGCTGTCTCTGTGGTTCATAACTACTCACCAAATAACTTCTGCAGCTCACATGGAGAGCCTTCTGTTTATTGGTTGTTGATGTTAGTATTTGCACCAGGGATTTATGTTGCCTCTCTCACAGGGATGAAAGAGATGGGGTAGATGGGCTGCGTAACAATTTCCACTCCCTCCTTGGATATCCAAGTCTGTGACTTCACATCATACCCCCTCTGTGCTGACAAGAATGGCAGCCCCATCCCTATCAGCCTCTCCGCACTGAATACGGTGGTCTGCAGTCTCCCTGGCAGATCACTCACCTCAAAAATAACAAGCTGCTTTTCTTGTTTCTGCAAACTGATGTGATTCAACCTATGGCTGCAAAATCTCTGTATTTTGTGCAATGAAAGTAGTGGGAGGGTCCAGCCAAGGGAGGAGAGACTGGCACCTGCAATTAGACAAGGCTATGAATAGTATTAAACAATACTACGTCCCACTGACATTAACATTATTTATAGACTTGAATAGGAGACCAAGAAATTGAAAAAATAATAACAAAAGTGACTAATGTAATTCATTATTTACTTTCTTTTAGTGGTGGTTTCCAGAATGGAATCTAAAGTCCAAGCTACAGGTAGACTAAGAAAGGAAAGGTTGTGTAAAGTATGCCATTTCTTTTGAGAGACCTCATTGTATGAAATGTATATTTCATATAGAATCTAATCCCAAACAGGAAACAGAAGACTTTCTTCATTTTGTAGAATGCAATCCTTTACTTTGCGATTCTTGAAAGTTTTGTATCAGCAAGTGTTTTTGTTGCTGTTATAATCTATATTTGTATCTAGATTTTACGTATCTCAAACTTGCTTCTTTTCAGATAAGTAGACATACCCTCAGGTCATCTAAGTATTCTCAAGGGATGAACAGTGCAACCTTGCAAGCAGATCAAAGTCAGCGTTTCTCATTCATGGTCATATTTCTTCATTGCTTTTCTGGGTTTGTTTTTAGCTAATCTAATGACAAGCAGCTTAGATGAAGAATGCATTGACTTAAGAGTTTGGAGGAGCCCTGCAGGAAGTGATGTGGGTATCCTAAAGATATAGCATGTTCCTTTCATCTGCATGTCTTTCTAAAACAGGAATGTTGGAAAGAGGGCTGCCTCGGAGAGAATTCCTATGAATACAGGAAGAAGCAAAAAGCTGGCACATGTAAAGAACTGGAAAGAGTAGCAAAGATTTAGGAATGTCACTTGCCATATGTGCATGCCAAGTGAAGAAATGCAGCAAAGTGTCTCTGCCTTGATAGCTACGGGGTTTTTTTAAGGACAAATACCTTTATTGACTTCTCTTCTGGTACATTTGTGTTTTCAACCACGCAGTTTGTTTTGGTTTTTTTTTTTGAAAATTATTTGCAGAGCTTATTCCCCCCTCTGATTACTTGTCTCCTTCCTCAGCAGAAACAAATACAGATAACTATTGAAAACACAGTGACTATTTCACTTGAATATCATTAGAATTTCCACTCTGGCTGCAGATAATTTCAGGTCTTATGGCCAAGGAAAAATAGCCTAAATTTTGCAGCAAGAGAATGTTTCAGAAAGGCCTCAGTTTTTTCAAGTTCACAGCTACTGCTTAGGTAATCTACAGCTGCTTCTCCTATGTGATTTTTTTTTTTTTCAGTTTGTGAAAAGCTTGCTATCCTCAGACTAGAAAAAAAGACCTAGCAAACCTATCTACATTCAATGCAATTCTTTCTGAGGCTAAAAAGATGTAAAGATTAGACACGTTATGAATCCCAGCCAGGAACCTGTCTTCATCCTGTGTCCCAAATTCCCTGAAGAGTTAAAGATGTTGCTTCTGGGTAATGTTAGGCTCTTGTTTCCCCTAAGAATATTTCCGAATGAGCCTGATCCTCCCTGTAGTGTTCAGCTAGGCAAGGCTCTGGGCCTGCCCTAAGCACCTGCTTCCCTCCTGGTTCTTCTCGTTGATTTTTCTGACATGCTTTCTGCGTTTTCTCTTCTTGCCCCCCCCCCCCCCCATTT
>NW_010124889.1:2426-6279 GCF_000699245.1 Pterocles gutturalis
CTTATTGTTCTATTTTTGCGTGTGTGCTTGTGCGTGGTGCCTACATAGCTTTCTTCCACTGTAAGCCTAATTAAATTTAATTGCATTGCCTGGGTAGCCTTCTACAAAGCTTTGTCTGCAACATCCCATTTGGTTTAACTCAAATGTTAACTAAATGTGCACATCTTTCTGAAAGCATGTCAAATGAGACAGAGCCTAGGCTATATAGAAGAAACGTGGTTCTACCATGTTTAGCTTAATGGTAGATAATGAGAAATAAAATGGCACACCATAGCTGCTCTCTCTTCAACCTCTTCTTTGCTTGGAATTGTAAATGCAAGCAAATATTTTGCAATTTTGGTATTTTTTTGTTGGGTTTTTTTAATGTGTAGGGACTCCTGTAGGTTCCTGAGGGGAAAGGGGGAGGGTCTGATGAAGCGGGAAGAAAAAGCCCTTCAGAGTTGGAGAGGTGAGGGCTATGGGATTGCAAGTGCTGGGGCAAGGTGTGAGCTCTGTTAATGTCACGGGACATAGAGCAAGCTGCATCCCTCAGTGCATCATTTTACTCCACATGAGGCTCATGCTTATCAGGTGAACAGTGTTTACCCTCTGTTTGGGGCCTGGATGAAGCCCTGTTGGAGTTATGAACTTACTGTATCTCATTGGTTGTGTTAATCTTTGTACCAAGTTTGTGTCTTTCATGATCAGGTATAGTGAATAGCTTAAACTGGTATGATGTTCTTGGCTGTATGTTTTGCAGGGACAAGATATAAAGTTTGCACTAGTGTTCTGGTTATGATAATGCAAACCCCCATGATGCAGCTGACTAGAGCAAGAGACAGGGTGTGTAATCAACTTATGTTCAGCTGGCTACAGTGTCCATCCCTAGGGTCCGATTCCCGGGGCAAGCGGTGGAATTTTAATGAGTACACATTAGTATAATTTGGACTCCAGTAATCTGGTCTGCAGGAGCAAGAGGAGGAGGAGAAGTTCAGGATAGGTAGTAAATTCAGGCTGTGGTGATGTTAGTTCCGGTAACTTGTTTCCCCAGAAGTGAGGGGGAGATAAGTGCATGTGCTTGTTGTTGCCATGTTGTGACCAGCCCTTACAGTCTGGTCTCCAGGGACAAAGAGGTGAGTTTATAAAGAAAATATATTAAGACTGTGGTGATGTTGAAAGAGTTTACAGTGAATTTGTAAGAGCAGGAGTGGCCCTGAGGGGGATGGTGGTCCACACCAGGGCAGGGATGCCCGCAAGGGGAGTGTGGCCTGTGGATGGCCCATGCTGGAGCAGAGGAAGACAAAGAAGTGTAGCAAGAAGAAGCTGCTAGGTATACAATCCCAACCTCCAGAGCTGCCTAACACCTCACCAGAGGAACTAGGGTGGATCACGTATGACTCACTGCAAAAACTGGGGAAGCTAGAACAAAGAAGGAAAGAGGGGTTTGGTTTAAGCTGAGCCTAGGCCAGGAGGAAGAAAAGGTCTTAAGTATTTGCATTCCTTTTTCCCCTCATATGACCTGATTTCATGACATGATGTTGGTGTTAATTAACAATAAATTGAAATAAAAATTCCATGAGTTGAGAGTTTTGCCTGTGACCTTCCTGAAGGACCAGGAATATTCAGGTGAAATGGAAGAACAATTAAAGGATCACAAGAAAAGCTTTGAGGAGGAAGACCCTGGCTATCCAAGAAACCTGTATTCAAATTAAAGAATGCATGAGAGAGCAAGGATGTTGAGGCACATATGTTTACTGGGCTTAATACTTGTGTGGACCATGTATTTCTTGTATTCCTTGGCTAAAGAGTCAGGAAAAGCCATTGTCTTGTGAGATTCATGTGACACTTCTGTGTATGTGACAGTGTGCATACGTTTACACCTATAACACATCTGAAAAGTTAATTGTAAGCCAAACAAATTGCTTCTCAATCATGTGTTTGGGGTTGGGGTCTGTTTAGGTCACTACAGAGCAGGGACTTGGGAGGTGATGTCAGTGCAGCAGTTCCCTAATTGGTCACCATTTTAATGATGCAATACTTCAACCAAAAATAAGTGTCTTTCATCTGGCTCTGAACCTTTTTAACTTCTAGTCAATGCATCTTGTATTATTTGCTACTAGTGCAATTACCCATCTAGTGTCACAAGTCTTTTCTGTATGGAGCTCATTAAGAGATTGTTATCAGGTCTCCTCACATGTTTATCTTGCATAATGGAAAGTGATGGAATGAAGACAGGCTATCCAGTCCTCAAGGCATCTGTCTTATCCTCACACCTTTTTTTGATTTTTTTTTTTTGTAAATATGGCCACTGGCAGATTATCTGCTGCCTTACAATTGGGAAAGGGAAAAGTGAAGAGAATGATTTTTTTTTTTGAACATTTTCATTTTTGCCAGTCAATTTAGCTTTTCCTTCTGCACAGGAATCTGGGTATTTGTACAATACCAGACTCATGCTGGAAATATCCATGCTTCTTAGATTTACTTGTGTCTATGGGTGATATAAGGCAGATACATTTTCTAAGAACATTTTTTAAAGTGGATTCTTCCTCCAAGAGCTAGGGGATGTCTGTCTCTAATGTCTACAGAGATCCTGGTCCTTCACAGAACTTTAGTCGAACATACTTGGTAAGGGCTAAGCAAATCAGCTGGTTTTGCCATTAAACCTCAGTGCTTTGAATCATGCCTTCCCCCCTCCGAGAAAAGTAGCTTCTGTTATTCACTGGCTACATAGGCAGCATAAACTCCTTTTGTATTCAGAGTAATGCTTAGGCTAAATGCCTGAAGAAGCTGGTGTGAGTTTTCCCCTCTGTAAAGATCTGCATGGCATGGTGCAATGCTGTGTAAAGATATTCTTATTTCCATGTTGAGTCCTAACAAAGTCAGTGGTTGTGTATTTACAGACTGTTTGAAGCACCAAGTCCTCAGCCTTGGTTGTTAAAACATATAAATACTTCACTGTATCCTAGTCTGAAGCAAGGCTGGTATTTTTGATGTGCGCATAATTATGCAGCTAGACTTAATTATTCTGAATTCCTCTACATTTACACTTTTCTTTGTCTGCATGAACTGCAACAGAAACACACTGAAGTGATTGCGGAGCACTAAAATTTTCCAGAAAAACATCAAATAATACATTTTTGTCATAAAGCTTTATCATTATATGGTGTGTATGCGGGGGGAAAAGGGTATTGTGATTTAGGGTGTATCCCATTTAATTTAAATTGCTGGGGGAAAGAAGAAAGGAACTGAGAGTGCAGAATTAAAATTGGCTTTTCTTGACTTCTTCTGAGCTGGAATCATGTATCAGCAATCTGATACCTGGTGCACAGAATTGCTATGATCTTCCTTGTTCAAGGAGAGGAGTTTAATCCAAAATATCTCTCATGAATGTCACAAAAGCCACATTTACTATTCTGGTATATTGTCATGAATGTGTCTTAGATGCAAAAATTATATTTGATCTCTCTGCTTTCTCTGCAGATTCACTGTAGTGGGAGTAGGATCAGGCTTTCATTAGATATTTTGTTCTTCACTCTATCTGTCTGCACCTCCCTCTCTTGCATTCTCTTTAATCTTTCTGAGCAATTTTTTTCTCTTCCTGCAGGGGTGATTGAAATGATCCTTTGAAGCAACTAGCTTTGACATTTGGAAAAAAAAATCAAAAATGAAAGAATGCTCTAATTAAGCAAAACATCAGTTAAAGCTCAAGCAACAATACAAGATTCTGATCGGTTCTTTCATGTATGCTTGAAAACTGCAGTGCATTAGCAGAGGGGCTCATTAGAGGGTGCCTACAGAAAGTCCAGATTATCAAGCAGAGAGCCATGAGTGATATCCAAGATCACAGAATCATCATAGAATGGCCTGGGTTGAA
>NW_010124890.1:0-803 GCF_000699245.1 Pterocles gutturalis
AAAGCAATGCATCCTGCCTTTATTGTGTGAGATCATTGCATTTTAAAACATTTTGGTTTGTTTTTTTCCCCAACTGATTAAAAAAAAAAAAAAAAAAGGAAATAAGATGTCAATCATTTATTCTCTCCATGAGTAGGTAAGGAAATTCTAAACTAACAGGGAATGGCAAGTTCGAAATGGAAGAGGGAGAAGATCAGCGTTTGTTTGCTAAGCCAATGCAAATAATACAAGCTGTAGCCATATGCCAGTGGTCAGAATTTAAACAAATTGAGAAACCAGAATGGCTTTGACAACTTCATAGGAGAAAATAAATCCCCAGGTCTTTTATTTTTTCTCTTTTAGGAAGAAAAAAAACCCAAACATGGGCGCCTGTAACTGCGAAACATCAATTAAAAATCCACGAGGATTAAAGTGATCCGTTAGAAGTACAGCTCATTGAAAAAAATCCCTGTGAGCCCGGTGTGGCAGGGATGTGATGTGCAAAGGACTCTCCCATGTGGCATAAATCTGCCACTGCACAGCGATGGCTTTGTAACTGAAGCGGAGGTGGTTCTTGGCAGAGATGGAGGCTAAAGCCGGTGGAAATGAAACCTGGTTTAATCCTGATTTCCTGTTAACTGTTCAGTATCGTACATGCATGTGCATAGGAAAGTCACTTACGAAAGGTAAGAAGAAAAATTATCAACTTCTCTGTGACTGTGTTCCAAACAAAAGCACACATAAGACAAAGTTTCTGGGAGTTAATTCTTGGCCGCAGAAATGGAAAAATTTTCTACAAGTGGTGTATTTAATGAACACTTTTC
>NW_010124891.1:0-8246 GCF_000699245.1 Pterocles gutturalis
AGCCCAGCCCAGCGCACTTGAGCCCAGCCCAGCCCAGCCCAGCACTCCTATGGGTCTGCAGGATCTTGTGCTGGGCACTGTGAGGCTGAATTTGTCCCTGTGTCTTTGTATTTCCGATACTTAACATGCCAACCTACGGAATCGGCAATAAAAAAGATTAAACCAACTGGGATTGAATCTGCCGAGTGTTCAATCGATTTTGTTCACCTCCACATACACAGGTCCTCTCAAAATTAATGATACAGTTTAGGGCTAGCTCTCAGTAGCGTTTTGTCTTCAATAATTTTATTTCCCTTCTGTAATTTTTTTCTTTTCTGAAATAAAGCCAATAGTTGTTCTGTGATGTCGTTCTGACTAATGGAAAAAAAAAGCAGAAGTCAATGAAGACAATGTAGAGCAGCGTAATTAATTCTACCTCTGGCTGGAAAACAGGATCTTACCCAGTTGTCAGCACTGTACAATGCAGAGTTGGTTTTAATTACTGCAAGTAGCTTGTAGTAGCCTCCAAGGAACGAAAAAATACTTTTTTTTTTCCCTGTGAATTGTGCCCTTTTCCTGTTGGCAACTGTTGATTCTTTTCATTTTTAAACATTTTTCTTCACCGCTGTGTTTCCAGTGGAGTTTAAACAAAACATACTCTGTTTATGCAATGCCTACAGTCAGGTGAACCTTTTCATACTCCAGAGACAGGGGCTTCTTATATGACTAAAAATAAGTATTTACTGAGTGTAAGTTTTCTGCTTGGCTGTGTGTACCTGTCAAGTAGCTTAAATCATAAACTTTTCAGAGCAGAAATGAGCTGAGAGCAGCTCCGGTGCTTACCCTGCTCATAAACTAGTACAGCTTCACCAGCACTTGAA
Source organism: Pterocles gutturalis (assembly GCF_000699245.1). Taxonomy (NCBI): domain Eukaryota; kingdom Metazoa; phylum Chordata; class Aves; order Pterocliformes; family Pteroclidae; genus Pterocles; species Pterocles gutturalis. The sequence goes on from NW_010124891.1 coordinate 861, forward strand.
AACATTTTGCAAGTCCAATCACAGTCTCTAATTTAGAATTATGATTTTTAAATACATTTAAATCTCCGTGCTGCTGAAGCACCTAACGTTAAACATACTGACCTATATTTCTCAACGCGCACCATGAAGATTATAGCTGATTGTCAGACCTTTGTCTTGTCTTTTTAATCCCTTCATTTCACTAAAATATTGCATCCTGACAATCTACTTATGTATTTCATTTGCTTGAACTGAGGATAATCTGTTTAGGTTAATACTAAATTAATTTAGTATTTAGTATGTATATGTGTTGTCTGTGTATATATATGTAAACACTTATCATGCATATGCACATACACATATGTATATGCAAGTTTCACGTGTATATATGTATATAAATATGCCCCAGATGGAAATAAATGTGATTTACCTTATTCTTTTTCTGTATTTCTTCACACAGTATAATTACCAAAGGAGAAGGAACGATGAAATTATTCTTTCTAGTTAAGCAGCAAGCAAGATGAAAGGAGCCTGGGTTTACCAAGGGAACATGGTGCCAGAATAATCTGATAGCGTTCCTTAAATGAGATAATGGATTTTCCAAACAGAAAATGTGGTAAATCTCATTTGGACCTTAGCAAAGCACTTCATACACTCCTAAATGGGAAAATATTAGTGAAGCAGAAGAAGATGGAGGTTAACAGAGGACAGGAAAGGTGGGGAAGAGCTGCCTGACAGAAAATGGCAGAGAGAAAGGAAGAGTCAGGAAGCAAGTTGCTGCAGGAGTTCCTCAAGGACCAGTTTTAGGACCAGTGCTGGTAGCATTTCCATTAACTACATCAGCATATGAAGGTGGTGTGCTCTTGAAATCTGCAGATGAAGGGAAGAAGATGATAATCTATTAAAACCTTTCTGACTCTGCCAGGTGGATAAATGGGAAGAAATATTTGATTGTAACAGAATGTCAGGGCATGTGCTTCAGGGCTAACAAGAAATCTCTAAGGGAGACGAGAGGTGACTCAGGGGGAGAGAGCTCTGGGTGTTGTAGATGATCACAGTGAAAACGAACCGACCATGGGATGAAGACGTGAAGAAGATGTACAAGCTCACAGCACACATCAGCAAGGTGTTTCCAGCAGAAGGAGAAAGTTTCATCGCAGAAGGCACAGATGAATGCACACCTGCAACACAACTGCTGTCACATTTCTGTAGGAAAGACGAATCAATCTGCAACCGGTGGAGAGAGGTGCCACAAAGCATGTCATATGAGAGATGACATAAAGTGCTGCTTAGTCTAAAAAATAAAGGCTGTGAGAGGATACTGATTTCTTTCTAAGAATATATTGGTTGGCCTAATACCAGGAACAGAGAAGAGGTAGCTAAGGAAAAGGAAAAAAAAGAAAAGTAAAAACCAAGTAGCCATAGTGCATTTAGACTGGAAAGTAAGAGCAGATTCTCGCTATTGAAGCAGAGAGGTGCTCTAACAGCCTTCCAAAGGAGTGGAAACAGCCTCCCCCCTCCAGTAACTCCAGCAGCTTTTAGGACGAAATTCAGCCCATTTAGCAGCAATGACAAGTGGCGTGATCTCTGCGGGGAGCTAGGCACTGGTCTGGGTTTGGTAATGCAAGTGGCTTCTTGAAATACTGCAACTGGTTACTCAAGTCCTTATCTCCCTGGAAAAAATCCCAAGTTAGCTTGTGAAGTAACATTTACAATGGAAGCCTTACTCGCTGGCAATGAGCTTTGAACCACAAAGTGAGCAGGTACGGGTGTGCCGTCCATCCCACGGTACTGTGGGAGACCTGCGGGTCTCACCGATGTCACACAAAGCTGGCACTCCTGTAAATCTCTTTCTGCTCCCCCTTCCAAAGTCATTATGCTTTAATAAAAATGAAAATTTCAGTTTTGACAGAGGGAAGGTTCTTTTGCACATTTCTCAGCAGAACTGCCTGCGCAGCGTGCCAGCGCGCCAGATGTGCGGGATCAGCTCGCTCAGCATTCCTCGCTCCCATTGAAACGACTCGCTAGAGAAAGGCAGGAGACGATGTTCCACGCCTTCCTGGCCCGAAAAGCAGATTCAAGCAAAGGATATGCAATGTCAGCACAGGATATACTCTGTGCTATATGTTATTGACATAAGAAAATCACTTGCTCCCTCTAGAATGACTGAAGCCCAGGAACAAGGGTCATGGATGGTGACTCAATGCTGTTCCCTAGCAGCATTTTTTCACAATCTGTTGTAAAGCTGTGAAGGCTGTAGGATATCTCTGCATTTGAAAATTAATATTTTATGTTCCTTTATTAATCTGCTTCTTCTCATGATGCCAGGACAGGGAGGAGAACCTGCAGAAAAGCCAACAGTGCATAACAACAGCATGATAATTGAGTGTGAGAGATTTCATGAAAAATTGACTGTGGTGTTTTGTCCCAATCTGTGTGCCACACTCTCCTGACACAGTGAAGACTCCATCACCAGCAAGCACAAGAAATGCTAAACACACAAGCCCTGGGAGGAGGGAAGTGGCTCATAACCTGCTGTCAGAAGTCAGATTCATCCCAACAGCAAAGCAGAGTGGGGAAACAAGCTGGGCTGCGAGCCTGAGGCCCCAGAAAGGGTTCAGCCCAGATGGAGGCATGGCGAAGGCTGGGGGAGCCCAAGCAGGACCAGCACCAGCACAACGAGCTCCTGGACCCAGCAAGCCACTGGGAGAGAGGACACCTGCTCCCAGCCCAGCAGAGAGATTGTTGTGCTGCTTTAGGATATTGCTTTGATTCCAGCTGGGAAAGTTACGATGCTATGACGATTCCCTGCTGTCTCATCCCATTGCAGATACCTCACATTCCTCATTAGCATGATTTGCAGCTCCGAGTCCTGTTAAAGGAATTTTTAATTTGATTTTCTATGGAGAGGAAGCAAAACAGGATCGGTAAAGCATTGGGGATGCTGTTTGAAGTCTGGTGCTCTTTGCTAATGATCATCTACTGTGATTTAAATTCTGTCCCTTTTTTTTTTTTGCCATTTTTATTTATTTATTAACGTGACTATCAAACAGATATATTTAATGCCATGTAGACTACGGGGATATTAAGTCCGATATTAAGTCCATTACATAAAATGGTCTCGGTTGTTAGCTATAATGCATGTGCTACTCAAATACATTGGTACTAGACAGATCCTCTTGCTTCCCAATGATCAGATAACTAACAGGACGACTGAACGCTCTGGACTGCAATTCCTAAATGCCAATTAACACCTAATTTTCAGGATTTGATGTTATAAAACCTGCCACTCATTTTCTCTTTGTAGCTGAAATTATAGGAGAAGATGTCACAAAAACTGGATAAGAAAGTGGCGTATATAGCTTCTTAATAGGAGGTGTTTGAGATTTATATGATACAGCTAAAAAAATAAAATACATCTTCAATGTTAAGTAGTTATACTTCAACAATGTAAGACTTTTTACATGCGTGCAACTTTTAACAGTGGAGAGTGTCTCTTCGGAGAGTATGGCTCATTTTAGGTTCTATTGCAACATGAGTGCCTTTACCATTTTCAAAAGCAGCCTAGACTTTGTAAGAGCAGCTATTATTAGCATTAGGTCTCACCTGAAGTAATTTATTGGAAAACACGGTATACACAGCAAGGGGAAAAAGGAGAGATTCTCAGACATGACAGGGTTCCCTTTTTGCTTTGATCTTTGGCTTTACAATCTTTAGGAACCAGTGTACAGAACAAACTGCCGGCCAGCCTCCTCTGGAAGTCTGTATTCTCACAAACTGAGCACGTAATGATAGTTCTGCTTTTGCCCAAACTGGCAGCTTTTCTGTCCCATTGTTTCCTGAAGTCCCTCACCTCCTCGTTGAGCTGCTGCAGCTACAACCTTTCTCCTCTTAAACCATTATGCTGACTCTCTCCTTCTGATGCTCGTGATTAAAAAATACGATGGGAAGATGCCACCTTACAGCAGAGGAGGCTCCCCTGTGAGTTATCCTCTAGAGCTACCAACAAGCAGTGATGGTTTCTTCAGAGATCATAACCAGGTGAAGTGGACCAAAGGAAGCAGTGGTAGTGATATTCCCACTAGTGAATCTGTAACTCCAAGAGAGAGAATTGACAAGGTTTGTGCAGAGGAGATAACCAGCAGACCTCAAAACTGAGCCCAGTTTCCCTGACGTTGCCAGACAATGCACAGGCATAATTGGTCCAGTCACCTCCGCGGTTTTGTCGTGATTTCAGCACACTGGGTGTCAATCCCAGCAAGCGGTGCTTAGCATCCTCAGCTCCCACCGCAGTGAGCAGGACCCAGAGGTGCTCAGCCCCGTGCCGTGCTCCAGACCAGCGTTGGTCCTACCTCTGCCACCCCCAGGCTCTGCTACCTGCCTGCGTCAGCTGCCTTCTCCTCTTCCTCGCATGTCTCTGATCTACCCAACACATATGTGGGAGTATTGAAATTAAAAATAGCAACCCAGGAAAAAAAAAACCAATCTGTGCAGTCAGAGAGATGATTTTCAGCAGAATTATCCATCCCCGTGTATCCCTCTCCTCCCAGGACGATGGTACCAGGGCTGTGCAGGGGCAGCCTAGCTTGGGGACGGGTGATGCCACGGAGAGACAATGGCCTTGCAGGTGTCTGTCTTCTTGGGCACTTGTCAGCAAGCCAAATTCCCCCCTGGCCCCCTACGCTGCCTCCCTTCACTCATCACCCCACAACCCCACTAACACAGCTCAGCTCGTGCAAACCCACACAACAGAACCAGCCCAACTTTTTATCAGGTTATTGGAACGCCCTGTTCTGTTAACACCAAATCTGAGTGGAGAAACACATGAAAAGCCCATCCCTGTGTTTTTGCTGGCCCGGGCTGAGCTGGGGCGCTTTGGTGGGTTGCCAGTGTGAGAAATTGCAATTTGCAAGAGACCGCGAGTGATTTGCCTCCTGTACCTGCAGGGGTGGCCCTTGGCTCTGATCAGCCCCCTGGTAGCTGTGATTGCAGCACGCGTTGCAAAAATTGCTGTCAGTTAATTGTCATTTTTTTTTTTTCTGCAAGGAATTTTTGAAAATAATATTTTCATTCCCACAGAGAATAACTCGATTACCAGAGCAACCGTAAAAACCTCAGAAGTCCGAACATCCTGAGACATGAAAGAAGGACAAAAAAAAATGGACTTCACTTCCAAGTAGTCTTCACAGTTCCCAGTTGGCATCCTGGTTCCCTTTCCTGGTGCGGCATATTTGGCATCGCCTCCCTCTCTGCCGTGGTTGTGGGATGGAGCCTCGTGGGACCCTGCTCGGGCACCCTCAGGATCCAGCCCTGCTGGGAAACTCACAGAGATGTGAAATCTGAATTATATAATAACAACAACAACAATAAAAATAATAATAATAATAAACTAGGTGTTTTGTAGTGCTTCTTTGCTTCCAGCAAAACCTCCCAGTTGAACCAGTAATAAAAGCGAGATGTTAAAAACTTGTATTGCACAAAACACAGCTCAGCCCCTCCTGCAGCTCAGGGATATGGGAGACGGTGCCAGACATCGATCTGGGCGCTTGTCTCAGGGCTCCAGCTTTGCTTTCTTCTACCAGTTGTCACTCGGCAGCATCATCCCTGCCCTGCAGGGACCCTTTTCTTCCCAGTGGGAGCTGCTGGGAGCAGGTCTGCTGCTCATACACAGCCAGGCATCCTTCGCTGGGATGGAAATGCCCCAGCTTGGGTGCTTCCAGAGCCCAGCCAGAAGGGAGCCAGTTTTCCCAGCTCTCCATCGCTTTTGCTGGATTTTGTATCACAAATCTCAGCTGGGAGGCAGCTGTTCGCTAAAAGCTGAAATGGGCCAATTTCTCTAAAAAGGGCCATTCAGTGACAGTGCTGCTACTTTCTGTATTCATGCGTATCCTCCATAGTCTTCATTTCTGCAGCTAAATGTTAGCTTCAGGTGAGGATTAGCTGAGCAGCAAGAGATAAAGCAGGCTGGAGAGGGGAGAAGAGAGCCAGGGAATGGTATTTGAGTGATGTCAAAAGAGCACCGGATTTCACTGTTATCTCTGATGAAACGCTGAAGGGCAAGGTGGAAAAAGGGATATTTGCTAGCACTGATCATAGTTCCTCCCTGGCTGGACTCACAAAGCAGCAAGCGCTAGGAAAAAGAGAGAATTTGGAGTGGTATTCAGCTGTATAGTTAAGCGTGAATCATCCTCCATCTATTGCAAAGTCTCTCTCTTTTTTTTTTTAATGTAGTTGAATTTTCATGAAGGAATATATGAACCTTGGATACAACAGATGTCGTCTTGGAGGTGGTGGTTTTTTTTTTTTTTTAATATCTGACTGCAGCCCCAGTATAATAGGCAATATTGGGCTTTCATCTTTCACCACTTCCAGCTATAACACCCAGAGCAGATGATCATTAGCGTGCGTTATTCAGAGAGGTACCACACTCAGTGAGTCAGGGTACAGCCCCAGAATTAATCGTTGAAGAAATAAAAAAAAAAAAATCTATTGAAGAACAGACACATTTGAGAAGATTGCAGCCTGTTCAGACTGCAAAGAGCCAGCACACGGGAAAGAGAGTGGCTGGGGAGGGAAGTGAGAGCTGGGCAGGGTGCAGGCAGCTGGAGGCTGCCAGGATGGACGGGACGCGGCGGTTGGTTATGGGACACGCATGCTCAGAAGCACACGGAGAAGAGCTGAAATGATGCTCTTTGGCAGCATCCTCCACCGGGGGCTGAGCCAGAGCAGAGCCTTTCTGCAGCTCCCTGTGCAATCGCCCCGCTGAGCTTTCCTCCCAAACATTTCCATCTCTCTGGAACAACTGTCTGGTGGCAGAGCCTAACCTCTGCCGCGCTTTCGGGATGCTGGGAGTTCTTTGTTGCTATTATTATTCGCCCTGTCCTTTATGCAATGCCAGTGCTTCCACTGATTTATCGGCTGTATTTCGGGGCTTTTCTGCTGCTAACTAGAAGAATAGTTTTAAAGCTACATGTCGCTTTCTCATTTCACTTTTAAGAGGCAGTGCTTATTTTTAGAAGAAATAACTCACAAACAGGAGGTTTTCCTGGTCGTATCTGCTGATAGCAATGTCTGTATTGCAGATGGCAGTGTGTCTGATCCTCCTGAGACAAATTTCCTGGAACTGAACAGAAGACAGAGTGTGAATATCACAGCATCATTTAAGTAACTGTGCCTGTTTAGCAGAAAATCAGTCAGCAACACAAACCAATTATTTACAAAAGCAATGCCTCAAACATCCATTTGAAGCTGCACATAAACAGCTCAATCTTTCCCAAGCTAGTTGTGGCTGCAGAAGCAAAATGGCATGATGGAGACATTGCCTTGAACAGGGAATTAATGAACGAGTTACTCACTAATCACGGAGATGTTTCTCCACGGGCTCAGCCAGACACCCTCTGGTCTCTT
>NW_010124891.1:8277-12904 GCF_000699245.1 Pterocles gutturalis
CCACTGCAGCAATGAGACTGAGGGTTTGCCTGTCCTGAGAGATCTCTGAGGTAGATATTCTTCATACTTCTGAAAAAGACTCCATCCTAAGGCAATTCTAGAATATAGACAAAGCCCATGAACAAAGAATAATAAAAATAATCAACTTTTTTTTGCCTCTCTTCTTTTTTTCCTCTCCATCTGCCCTTCCCACCCTCCCTCACTGTTTGAGTCTAAAGAAAAATAATCTGCATCCACTGATAAAAGGAAGGTCAAGACAGAAGCCCCAAAACTGGCAGGAGGCACTGAGGGAAAAGCTTCATTTCTTTTTCTGTCTCCATTTCAGCAGCGTGGGGGGCTGCCCTGTTCATCCAGCCTGCATTTAGTGGAAGGGGCCTGAGACATTTCTTCCTGAGCCACTCTGTGCTGTGTCCTTTCCCATCCTGGAAAGCCAGAAGTGTTTGGGATACACAGGCGAGCAGGACCCCTCCCAGCACATGCATGAGAAATATTGAAACTTTCATCAGCACAATCTGCTGGCAGAGGAAATAAAACTAATATATCTTTATGCAAACCAGTCTATCCAGCACAGGTAGTACATGACCCAAAGCCTCTGTTGGGCTTTTTAGGGTTAGTGTGGGTGGGTGTAAGATTCCCGTGTGCCTGCACTGGAGCAGAAAGGCCAATGGCTCTGGGAAAGCAGGGAGGCGGGATGGACTGAACACAGCAGGTGAATCACTGGAGCACGGCCCCGAGGAAAACCAGACATTGCAGGGCTGCACCACCAGGAATGTAGCGATGCCCTGCTTTTGTGTGGGATAGAAGCTGTTATCATTTCTGTTACCTGGTATGATAAAGGAGATAAACAGCTTTGTTACAACTTCTTAAAATTATTAATATTTTGAGTTGCTAAACAACAGCTGAGGCCATGTGGAATATGTAGGAATTGTATGAGGCTGAAGTTATTGCACCTTTCTCTGCAAAATCATTTCAACATCCCTCATTCTGCTTGAGTTATGTCCTCTGTCACTACAGTGAATTGCAAACCTTTGTAGATGCCTCCCTGCATACATCTGTGCATAGATTTGTTTATATAAAAGAACCATCTTCAAATGAATTGCTGATGCTCAGCAGCTCTGGCTGTGGGCTCAGACTGGAAGGCTGGCAAATCTAAGCAGAAGAATTCAGGTTTTTAAGCATGACTCTCTCTTGTTGATGTTTTCTATCAGTCACCAGGAAATCTCACATTTTGACATACTCCATTCTCTGTGGGGTGAAGGCTGGGTAAGGAGACACAGGAGAATAATCCCTTGGTGCCTGAGCAAACCCCAGCCTGCAGTCAGAAACAAGAAGGAAGCCTGGTCTTCCTTCTTCCTGGAAGAGGAATATTCAATCAATGTTATGGTTTCAACGCAGGAGCAGCTGAATACCACACAGCTGCTCACTCGCTCAGCCCACAGCACTTCTGAGGTCAGAGTGTCTCACTGTTCTTGTATAAATGAGATATTACAAGGCACTCTTTCTGCAGCAATAGCAGCTCAGACGGTCCATCGGTTACCTTACCATGCATTAATCATCTGTGCTTAAATTGCCCTGTCAGTCTGCATTGCCATGTGACAGTCTCTGTAAACGAAAGCTTTAGTGTCAAAAGAGCCCAAAAAACAACCCTCTGCACGCTTCCAGTGAGTGAATCCAAATGTTTAGCAGGAGCAGTGACTGCAGAGCTTTTCTCTGACTCCTGAGCCTCAACTGCTCCTGCGAAAAATAAACAGGTGGCGAGAAATGCCACACATAGCTGCCATAAGGATAATAGCTGGCATTTGAGGCTCGTTGGCATCCGTGATGCCAGAGAGGTCACCATGCCACGCCTGGCATTTAGCAGTGAGATTAGAGGCAGCTGTTCTTCTATCGGTGTAAAGATGAAAGCTCAGGGTGTAAAAATAAAACACAACCGATCATCACTTTCCTTGGAGGCCACAGCCACCTCCAGCAGCGGCTCTTGCCTCCAGCAGCAGCGGCAGCACTGTGCCGTGCCCACACTGCCTTTGTGGAGGTGTTTGGAGTGCGTCCCCCAGCCCCGTGTGGTGGCTGCTGGTGGCTTCAGGGGAGCTCCCCTGGTGCCACTGCTTTGCAGCTCCCCGGAGGTATCTGTACCGGGTGTGACAGCCGCTCCAACAGAAAGCCTTTGTTGGGAAGAGCTCTGCTCTCTGTACGAGGAGATGAGAACTGAATACAAAATTTGGGAGAAAATTTTCAAAACCTTAATTCCAAGATAGGGTACTCTTAAACAGCACTTATAACTCCTGCAGTATTTCACCCAACATTTATTAACAAACCATTTATTTAGAAAGATCACATTATTCAGAGCAACAGAGCATTAAAATTTGTCTTCAATTACAAAAGTTTTCTCTAGGTGAATATCTCAGATTGCCATCATCGAATCGTACAGGGAAGCATTTCTTGTTGGCCCTCAACCTGTGAAATATTGAGTCCCATGTACCCTCTGAAGTCCACCCCTTGTCCTGTACCACCATACTTTGTTCACCAGCAAACACCACTGTTAATCGTACAAACCCACATGCTGATATAATGCCTTCTTCAAATGAAGATATGAAGCTGGAAAGTTCATGAATATCTAAAAGGAATCATCTTCAGGAAGGCATGAAGCAATGAAAAACCTCATTCTCCAAAGTGATTGCATCAGAAAGTTCAGAGCCCCTCAGAACTGGGGACTTTAACGACACCTTCCCAAACCACTGATGCCTGATTTGCGTTATGTATGATCTGATCATCTGCCTGGAGAATGTATCACCACCAGTCATAAGGCATAAATATTTCACTGGGTAACTGGGAGGCGCTGGGTAAATGATTACCAGGTTTCTAAGTAATTGACTTTCTTTTAGCTGGAGCTTAAGTAATTCATTAAAACCAAAATGGCAGGGTTGTGTCAGGTAATTAAGAGAATGATACTTAAATCCTCATTTTGGTTCTGTTCTAGCGCTGGTCTTCATTTACTTCACTTCTGAAAAATCATCAAATCCTTAGTTCTTGGTTTTAATGATATGTGCACTGACACGGCTGAAGTTATATATCTGATCATCCTGTAAAGCTCAGGAGCCCTCTGCCACACAGAAACCTCCAGTACGTTCTATAAAACACTGGGAAGCTTTGTGGAATGGGTGTTAATCTCTGGTCTGAACACCCGTACAAGCAGTGAATCCAGCAGAAAACAAAACTAAAATGTCAAGACTGAGGGATCTCAGTCACGTCATTCTTCATAGACACTTTCTTGCTGGTAAATTAGATTTAGCGGTGTCTCGTTATGTAAAATATGCATCAAAGAAAAGCCTCCTAACGGGACCAGCAATTATTGTCATCGTCTTCATTTACTTATGGCTTTCAGCTTGTTGGAGAATCGCAGGCAGGACAGGGCTGTGACTAGAGGAGCAGCAGATGGGCGCTTTTTGGCCATTTCTGCCGAGTAAGCCGTCGTTTTGTTCAGACACAGCCAGCAGAGCTGCTGATTGAGATGTCTGTGTTTCCCAGGAGTTAGCCCCTGAACTGGTGTCAAGAAGAGGCCAGAACAGCTGGAAGTTCTCCCCTAAATCAGCTTTTGAGAAGCTCTGGTGGGTTTGGCTTTATTGCAGCGCCGTGCAAGCGTGAAGCTAAGCTGCATGAGCCTGATGGAGCAGGGAAGTTCTGCCTCACCAAAGAACTCCCCCACGCACCTGTTCTTGTCTGAAACAGAGAGAAAACTCTTTTAAGAGATGAAATACAAATCTGAAGCATGACAACATCATCAGAAGGATCTTGCTCAGGATGAGCAGGTTACGGTTACCTAGCAACCCCTGCAAGCCGCTCACTCCAGAGCGAGTCATCATCAGGGGTGAAGTGGCATCGTGTACCTAGCGGCAAAGCTCTGCTCTGTTCATCAGCAGAAATCAGAAAAAAGCTGGAATGTTATTAAAGCCCTCCACTGCAGCCTCCAAAGCAAACCTCTTTGGAGACCTGCCCTGTTGGGTACCGCATGGTCGATGATGGTTTTTTTCATCCAGCAGAGTCCACTCCCAAAGGCAGGCTAGGACCTGCTGGGGAGACTAGCAGGTGAGCAAGAGAGGACAGGGAGCATCTCATAGATCTGCAAGGGTTGCTTTCAGATGACACTGGATGCTGATGTCCATAAATTTCCCTCTGCAGCTCTGTATTGATCCTAGTTGCATGTGCAGAAAAGCCTGAGCAAAGCAAATACCAACAAAACTGCTCCAGAGGCTTCACAGCCATTGCCACCGTCTTGGCCAAGTGGATTACCTATATATTAGTCTTCACATTTGCAAACAAAAACTGCATCCCTACCTGCCTTCTCCCACCCGTGTTGGTACAGTCATGCAGTCAGGATGTCACCCAATTTGTCACACACATTGGCATCCACAGGGAAATGAGCCACCTCCCGTTTCTCCATGTCAGTGTCCCAACTGTCTCATTGATGGGGGAGCTCAGAGACAGCCACAGTCTGCAGCAGGTAAGGGGTGAGCTGACAGCAATCTGTACCGAGTGGCTGAGGAAACACAAACTGCCTGAACATGGTGTAATGCAACATATGAATTTGTGATCTGACCTGAGTGTTCCTGCTCCGGCAGGGGGATGGGAC
>NW_010124892.1:0-9102 GCF_000699245.1 Pterocles gutturalis
AGGGTGTCCCTGCCCGTGGCAGGGGGTTTAGAGCTTGATGATCTTTAAAGTCCTTTCCAACCCAAACCATTCTATGATTCTGTGATTCAGAGAGAAGATGGGTTTTGTGCTGTAGCAGCTGGAGGGCAGTGATGGGGGCCTGGAAGAAGGTCAGAGATTGAACTTGTTTTAAGCTGCTTTCCTGCCCCTTGGTTCTGCATGTAATAGTCTCCCAATGCCATTGCGTGTGAGGACAATGACCTACATACGATTCAGATTTTAAAACTGTAATAAGTTTGCTCCTAGAGTAGACGTGTTGTGATCCATCTGGTGATGCAGTTATCTAGTTTAAAACTGTGTCAGTAATTATATGAGGCAGCCAAGCACAGAGTTAGTGCTGAAGAAATGTTCCCGTGGTCCTTTTCAGGCTATTTACAGTTACCAAAAGCTTCCGTAGTTAGATAAACAGCTTTATAGGTCAGACACATTGACACGTGTTTGTGAGCATTAGGGCATTTTTATGGAAGTATATAAATAATAACCATACACAAATTAAAATCTTAAAAAAAAAAAGTAAGAGGCAATAGAAAATTGGTCCAGGAGCCTCTGCAGGCTCACTGATAGAAGCAGGAGCTATGTGCCCCATTTGTATGCCCATAATTCATGTGGTGTCTCTACCAAGCAATTGTTCCATCCATGCTTGGGGTGGAAAAATAATTTTGGAAAATATTTCTGAGAATTGCAAGCCTAGGTGATGATTTGATTTTGCCACAGGCATGGATAGCCAGACACTGCACAGCTGGCAGAAAATAACAGAGTTTGGATGAATGCTTGTGCTTAACTGTTTTGCCATTGATTTTGGTTTATAGTTTTCAGAATTCAGTGGATTATTTCATTCTCTGAACCTATTTTTAACACTTTAAGGAGTGTTTCAAAGAACAGCTGGCCTCCCTGACTTGGTTTTAAGCATGGCAAAACCAAAAATATTTATAACTTTAAACTGTAGCTAAAACATTTACTTTAAAAATATTTTTTTTCTCTTTCTAGGAAGCCTGTACCACCTCCCTTCCTCCACAGGCTTACCAAGCAAGCTGTATAAAGAGAAGGGGCTCCTGTGGCCTCTAAAGAAAACAGTTGAACCAGACAAGCTTTTGCTGAGAGGTTAACCTGGAGTTTGTGCCAGATTAGATACACAAGCTACACTGAGAGGCTTCTTTCTTCCATCAGATATCAAAATTGTTTTCTGTTGTGACCATAGGCAGGGGGATGCTTGGAGTATGTCAGAAGCCATGTGTCAGACTTTATCTGTCAGATAGTTATGGCAGTGGGTGCTCTCTGAGGATGCTTAGTGCAGGTAAAACCGCATGCGGGGGAGGCAGGGTAAATGTCATTGCATTTAGCTGAAGCTGAACTAACGGCTACTTTCCAGACAGCAAGCATGAAGTCAGCATTTTACCTCTGCAGTGTGCTGCCATTGCAGCACTGGCTGCTTTTCACAATTACTTAATAACTTTCTGCATTGCAGGTCTGCATGCATGCAGCTTCATTGTCTATATCATTACCTATCATTAAAAAAAAGTAAAAAAAAAAAAAAAGGCAAAAAAATATGTTGATCTGCAGATACAAACACCTCATTCTTAAATGGAGTAAGAAAAGTAATATTTCTTGCTGTTTTGTGGTTGATAGGGAGTTTGTGCTATTTGTGAGGGTAAAACAACACTGCAACTGGGAAACTGAAGGCTTTTACACCTTCTCATGAAGAGAAATTTTCAAAACTTATTTCCCATGAGACATTCAGTTCTAGAAAATAGCTGCCTTTTGAACTTTGAAGCTAGGAGCCAGCAGGGCCTTTTCTTAGGCAGCAAGGGAAGGGCTTGCAGGTTCCATAAGGACCATTGTCCCCAGGCCGTGTGATGAAGGGAAGGGCGGTATGTTTTGAGGACAGGCATTGTCAGAAAGAGCTTGGCCAGGAGTCTCCTCCTGATTTTTTTGGGTGGTAAAAAAATTTGTCAAGTTAGTGTGAAACCCAAGCCCAGATCATGAGAGAAACCCTTAACTTACTTTTAGCAGTGCAGAGGAACACAGATAAGCATCTTACTAATTTATGTATTCTGACTATGTCTCAGCATCTATGAAAAGCCAGGTGAAAGGAAAATGAGTGTCACATTTCAAGACATTGCGATGCTGTAGTATAGGTGTCCAAATGCTCATGTACCCAGACAACTGTGCAATCAGGTATGGAACTTTTAGCCTATAAAACTGTGATTATGAAGAGGAAATAGATGGAAGATTCTCCTCTGAAATTCTGAGGGAGAACTGGCGTGCTTCATCTGGATTTCAGAACTTATGCCATAAAAAAAAACAATGGAACAAGCACAGGTTGCAGCTTTAATGTTGGAGAATATGGGAATGCTTTGTATTTCCAAATATCAAGCTACTGCTTCAGTTGTTATTGTGGATTTAAAGGTCTAACTTTGGGCATACAACTTTGGAGACGTATGGAGATGCTAAAGCAATGGGAATATATCTTTCTGTGGGAAGGAAAAAGGTAACTATGGTCAGAGTAGTCACTTGATCTCACTGGTGTAGGTTTGCAGAAGAGATATGTCATCTTCAGGTTCCAGCTGAAAGTGTAAGTGGTTGCATAATTCAATGTTAAGGTTTCTAGTACTCGTCCCATTTGTTCCCTTGGTAGTTGTGTTTTAATACTCCTTGCATAAAATAACTGCATAACAAAATAAGAGAATTTAGAAATTGAGAGGATGAGATATTGAACTGGTGCCCATTATGTCATCTTCTTTTCATAGAAGGTTTCATACCCTGATAAAATATTGAACACTTTGTAAGTGAGCACAGCTTTTAAGCTTTTGTATGCCCCTGTGAATTTGTGAGGTGAGTGTAGTTGCTCCTCAAGAATGTGGTACTTGTTGGAGGGTTAGGTATGAAAAACTGGGTCAGGTTACGTGGACCCTGAATGCTCAAGTAATTCACAGTATAATCTTGTTAACCTACAGTTATTGTATCTGAATGCCTTATAGTTGGCACCAAAAAAAAAAAAAAAGGGTGGTCTCTTCCAACATCTCAGCAGGTTCATTGGATTAGATTATTATTCAGATTGAAGATTATTTTTATAAAATAAACTACCACATATTTACTGATTTGTTTGTTAGTATGCCACAAGGTACTGTGATGAATCATTACAACTGATCTGATTTGCCAAAATAAATTAATGAGGTATATTTGTTAAAGCTGTATTTTCTATGTTTTTATATTCTGTCTATTGGCTTTCTTAGGAAGTTGCTTTCTTTAATAAATCTGCAGGCTCTTTTCCTGTCATTAGTTCAAAATAAATGTGGAAGGAAATTTTCTTTCAGATATACTCCATTTTGCTTTAAAAAAAAAATAAGTGTTCTTTAATATAACAAAGGGAAATTCTTTTATGTCCTTCAAAGTAGTATGTTAGGTGTTTTTCCTTGAGTTTCACAACAACATGTTGTGCATTGGTGTAATGGAAACATGTTGCATACTCAACCTTTGGACTAGGTGTCACTGATTCCTTTATGAGTTACAGGTTGGCTTCACAGCCGAAGTATTTGGTAAAACCTGTACCAGATAGTGGCAAGCTGTCCTGGCCTGTTCAGTGCTGCAGGAAGAACAGCAGACAGGGAAATAGAAAACTTCTTAATAAGATCTTGTCTCACTGAGGCAAATTAAAATAACCATGTCATTTATCTCTGTTGTTTCCTGTCACGTGCTGCTTAACAGTAGATCTATGACCAACCTTTCAATACTCTGTCCTTTCAATACAATTTAGTTTTCTGCCCAAAAGTCAGTATTATATTACTGAAGCATTATCCATGATGGAGAATTAAGATAGCAAAATATGTACTGTGCTTCATGCTTATTATGAGTTACATCCATCTACCAGGATTACAGTGCATTATGGTTCAGTGATGCAATATGTTTTTACCTTGGACCACCAGAGGATGAGTAATTACATACCTATCACTTAAAAGGAGGAAAAAAGAATGTGTCCAGCTTGTGGTGGTATGTGCTGTTTCTTCAACTCTTTGTGCTCTCTTCGGAGGGAAAATCTCTGAAGTGGATCTGGCATAACAATACCAGCTCCTTATAGTCTGTGCTTCAGACAGGTAAGAGTTGAATATTATGTTGCTCCATATTTCTATGGAGTGTCAACAGCCATTGCATCAACATGTTGGAGGTGCTTGTAAAGCAGTCTTGAGTACTGCAGATTTCAATTTGTAATTTGAAGTCAGAATGTGATAACTGCTTTCTAACTCATTCTGCAATTTTGGTTAAAAAAAAATCTTATTTGAAATTCAGTTACCATTAGAAATGTCTTATTCTTTGTTTATTTGGCACAGTATTACAATTTGCCAAAGGTGGTTTAGGCAGCAGTCACCCTTGCCATTCAGAAAGTACAAAAGAAGAACAGTAGGTTTTTGTTTTGTCCATAACAGGGATAATTGATTTATCTTTTATCATGGGGTGGTTCCTCTCTACCTGATGGGTGGTTTTTTGGTTGTGGTTTTTTTTTTTTTTTCTTCAAAGCTGTGGACATTTATTAATTTCTTCTACTGATTATCTTAAACAACTTGGTGTTTCTTAGTTGCACTGCACCTTACACAATTAGATTGAGTGGTGAAAAGAATGATGTAGGTCAGCAGCTTTCCAGTTTCTTGACATTTCATAAACCAGTGTTTTATGGATGTTAATTTCTGTGTGGAGCCACTGCCTTGGAACTTGGGTTCTGGGAACAGTGTTTTTCAATATTGCAAAATCATATTTTCTTCTAGATAAAAAGGACATCTTTGCTAGCTCGTTTTGTGATGGCTGAGGGTTCATAAACTTCTTGTATGCTTTCCATTGCCGCAGGGTCATCACATTACTTTTAGGAATAGAGGTTCCAATGGGGAGAGCAATAAATGCTAGTATTTGCTCATTTGTTTTAAGTAAAAATATATCCAGTCTCACTATGATATTCATAATTACACTAAAGGTCAGATTTTTCTCAGGTTAAAGTTTTTTGTTCTGCATCTCTTACTTGGCTGTGGCACTTAGTATTATTACAAGAAAATATAGATAGTTTTTTGTTTCATTTTGGAAATAAAATCTAAACTGAAATATGCAAAATTCTCACAGAGAAGTTCTTATAAAAAAGAAACCTCTTAACAATTTGTTACAGTCTTTATTTTTAATTTTGTGTACTTTTTCCTGCAGATCTGGTGTGATAGTTGGCTAGTTTAATTACTGCTTCTCCAAAAATATAAGTGTTTGTACAGTCTAAAGTGTGTGATTTTCCTTTAGAGGGAACCCTGATGGGAAGAGGAACAAAGTGTTTGGAAGTTAGCAGTGTGGGTGTATTGGTGTGCACTCTTAAAATCTGCAGTTATTCTGTCAGAATGGCAGCTGTGAAGGTGCAAAATTCAGAGGATCTGGACATTCTTTTAGCAAACTCATCATTACTCAAATGCAAGCTATCCTTAGACATGTAGCCAATGGAGTGTTTAAGGAATATAAAGGAGAACAGCAGTTGCTGCTGTTTCAGTTCTTCTGGATGCTTACAATTCTTGCGGGTTTTTTTTTTTTCCCTCAAATAGTCTCAACAGCCTGCTTCTCTGGATTAGAAGTAATTTTCTAATTAAATTCCAAGACAAATGCTGCTTTCTTAATGCCAAAACTTGTCACAGAAAGGATTGCTTACAGTGGATCTCCCAGTTGACAGAACAGGGAGAAGAAAGGTTAGTTGTCATAGCGTTCTTCCGGCTCTGCAAACAGCTGAGTGCCCCAGCTCTCACTGGCTTTGCAAACATTAAGGCTATTCAGCACCTACAAAATTTACTTAATGTCTCAGACCTAAGCTTGGGAACCACTCAGCAGTGGCAGTAAGTTACAGACTTGTTATCATTACGTGGCTTAAAAATGATAGTATTATTGGACTTTGATCCATTGTCAGCCTAGGGAAAGTGCCAGTCCTACAGGTACTCAAGTATTTGACTGGCCTAGTTTATTCTTTTCACGCAGAGCCAGCCTAACATATGCCTAAGGTCGTCTTGCGCACTTCAAAATATTTTCCCGCTCCTTCTTGTTTGATCTTTCTTAATGTATGGTGACGCATTAAGGCCCAGTTTCTCAAGCATGTTCTTTAACCTTTTTTTTTTCCCCCCCCCTAATTGAGAAGACAGTCAGCTTTCTGACTAATAGTTTTGGATCACTGTGCTGGTATTCTCCAAAATGTGTATCTTCTAGAAATCAGCAGAAATGTGACTCAAGCAGTCCAGAAAAATAAAAAAGAATACTTTTTTCTAGGGAAACTGGAATTTAATGTAGTCTTCAGCAGACATTTTATAGACTTGGGAATCTGCAGTTTTACAGTTAAGTTATAGTGGTCCCTCACTGCTGGGACCTGTGAAGTCAAATGCATTTGTTCTTTCCTACTCATTCAGTTTCTGTTCCACTCATTTTATGTGCCCTGCCCGTGATGATTTTCTTTTGTTTAGTCTTCTGCTGAAGAGTGAGTGAGCTGAGACCTTCCTGGGACATGTCACCTAAGTTTAGGTCTCTCTGCTAGTAACGTGAGTGTCTAATTGTAGTTGTTTTTAATGACTGGGGGTTTCTTTTGATACTAGGTGATGCAGATGTATCTCCCATTCTGTGGGATTGCCATATCCAATGCCCAGCTATTTGCAGCTTCAAGGAAGGAATATGACAGAAGCAGAGTAAGTAAAAATTGTGTATTGGACCAATATCAAACCTTCGTCTTTTGTTCCCTCAGATTCCAGCTATGCATATGTGTGTGCTAAGCAGACAGTTTTAACTATGTTTTATTTTTAAAAAAAATGCATTTTCAACACATCACTATCTTGACTGAGGCAGCAAACAGAGAGCGTGGGAAGGAACTACACTGGTGATCATGGATGTTGGTTGCTGATGTCAATTCCGTGTTTCCTAGTGCTGAAACAATTGCATTTGTGACACAGACGGTGCAGGAAGGAAATCTTTGGCAGAGATTCAAACTCTCATAAAACTCTAGAGGTTTCAAGCCTTTGCCATCCTGAATTTGTGATATTCAATTCATATGCAATAATGTGGATATATCTTTATAAAAGTAAGCAAGAAAAAGATCTGTATGTGAATGTTTTTGACAGCATGTGTCTGCATAGATACATTACTCACATTACTCATGATTGCTGATGCCATGCATGATTTGGGACAGGAGGCTCCAAAGAAGTGAAAATAATGCTGAGCTCATGTCATTTACTTTTCAGAGGGGTCTTTATTTCTTTAAGAAATATAATGGTAATTTTAAGAGTTTTTTATAATTGTTGGCTTTTTAAAAAAAATTTCTAAAACACCTTTCCTGCAATGATGGGAAATGATACTTTTGTTATAATGGATCACAGCTCACCAAAACTTCAGTAGAAATGCACTGGTAGTGTTGAACCTACTCTTGCTTCAGAAAGCAGGGGAAACTACAGTGAGTTGGATCTGTGTATTGAGCAATGATATTTGTATATTCAGAAATTTGGCGCTTTCCATGTATAGAAACTAATGCTTTCCAGTCCCTTGAAAACTAATAATAGCCTTTGTCTAATGATGTATGTATTTAAGGATCATGAAGCATCTGATATTGTCGTCTGTCCATGTCTGACTACAGACCACTATATTTTGGGGTGGAGATGTGGAGGAGACTTGGGGAAGAAAAAAAAATATTTTCTGCCAAAGATTTTTTTTTCTTTGTTTGATATTCAAACAAAAGAATTGTTTGACGACTTAAAGACTTAAAATTTGCTGCAGATTCCCAGCCTGCAGGGAACAATGACAGACCTGAGGAGTCAGTGTTTAATCTTCTGAGAGAGGCATTCAGCAGAAAAGTATTAGGGACATTCTCATTCTTCATTAGAAAAGGGTAAATTCTGGTGGTTGGACACATCAGGAATTGGATTAGAGATACAGATTCTTTGTTTCTTGTTGCCACTTCAGCCATGAGACATATAACAAATATCATTGCCATTTGACAGCTACATGGTAGCCTGTACTTTATTGCACTTTTGACTTGTTGGTGGTCTTTAGCTTTGCGTAGTCCATGGTTGAAATTAGTTGGCAAGTAACATGTGATGGACAAGCCCATACTTTGCCTCCCTCATCAAACTGGACACCAATGGTGGCAATTTCCAGTGACTGTGACCAATGTTTTGCTGATGACCACTGTGTTAGGAGAGCTAAGATCATTAACGTTTATATGCTTACCTGTATGGATGCTTTTTAGTTTCGGTTCCCTAAACCAGAATAAAGGAAAAAGCACGCTGCTTTGGACCCATGGTAAGAAGTAACATGGCCTATTATTTTTAAAGTTGATTAAATAAGAGGGGAAGCCCTTCATTTTAAAGACATTTCTTCATTTTACAAACATGTTGTTAGTGGTAAAGACTGGATCAAAGTGCTATTGGAATATGGAAGTATTGATGTGGGCTTTTTTCTTTCCAGCTTTGAACATGCAAAATGGGTGATAAATTAATTGGAATTTAAATGCATCAGCAAATTCAATACAGCAAATCAAGTAACTCAATCGGTACTGCATACTTGGAGAGTTCCATTACAGCCATTGCTTCAATTTTTTGGACCACAGTAATATAGTTTGAAAGATTCCTGTTGTTTGCTAAGAGTTGGATTGTGTCCAGTTATGAGACAGTATGAGAAGTATTATGAAATACTTCTTTCTTTCTTCAGATACCCCCACTCCAATTCTGTTGCCATAATCATCAAGTACTTTATTTGAATGAAGATTTCAATGGATCACTCATATTAAAATCAATCCCAGAGGTTATGCCTCCTTTGCAATGCTCCATGTATTTATTTATTCTAGAACAAATACAAGAGTTTTCTGTCCTTGTGTACAGGCTTTACTGGAAGTAGTGAATGACCTTTTTGAGGAACAGACTGACTTAGAAAAAATTGTCAAGAAAATTATGCATCGGGCCCAGACTCTGCTGAAGTGTGAACGGTGCTCAGTATTACTTCTGGAAGATATCGAATCACAAGTAAGTATGTCTGCATATTCTGTGGAAACGCTAATACTTCATAGAATCATAGAATCATTAA
>NW_010124893.1:0-1268 GCF_000699245.1 Pterocles gutturalis
TTCCAGCCCAAACCCTTCTGTGATTCTGTAATAAGGGCTGGGGCTACTGCTGGGTAAGGGCCAGCCATGACCTATGTACTTTGATTGCACATGATTTTTTTTGTCTGGTGTGCAGTAGTGTAACAGAGGTCTGAATTACTTCATCTGAGTTGTGTTTTTCTGTCGTGTCCCGGCTGGTGATATATGAGAAGCAAAGGCTTCCCGTGTGCTCCAGAACACATTCCTCAATCACAGTTGATGGCAGTGTGTAAGATGGTGTGTTAAATTTCAGTGTGCTGTATGTAGCGTTATCCCTTTTCTAAGACAACTCAGAAGTAATTTTGTCTTTTCAGAAAACCATGACTCAGGAGAATTGGACAGATCACATTCAGGTGAGTATGGATTTCCCTCTCCCATTTTCTCAGGGTTGTTTGCTTGGAGATTACTTTAAGATGTTCAGATATCCAGCTCTGGATATTGTAGTCCTGCTATTACAATTTTGCACTTTCTCATAACTTTGTAAGCATACAGCAAGGGAAGAGCAAGGAAGAAAATTTATATTTTAATTCCTGTTAGGCCTTTAAAAATGCTCTAGTTTGGCTGGAGCATTTAGATAAGATTACCAAGTACATTCCTTTACTTTCATGCACTTATTTGTAAGTGAGCGCTACAGATATTTATGTTGATTAATTACAAGGAGGGGGGAAAAGAGTTCAGGCAGCTAACAAGGTGTGTGAATAAATCAGGACAGATGTTAGATGTCCTCTGTATGCTCCACTGATGATTTTCAACAGGTTTAGTAGGTGACTGTTAGTTATTGTGACTTGTACGTCTTGTGCTGTGGGACACAAGTAATTTTAATAACACAGGAAAAAGGGTAGCGGTATTTTTTTTTCTCTAGTGAATAAATAGGAGAGTTCAGGCAACTGTGTTTTGGCCTGATGCTGCAATAAGTACGTCTGTGACAATGAAGTATCAAGAAATTCCATGGTGACAACCCATTGTTTATGTGTCCATGATATCCCTGTGGAGCTGCAACCTCATGGTGAGGTTTTGCTCCTTCCCTGTAACTCCTCTTGGTTTGAGTTCTGCAGCCATTAAGGATTTCTGACCATTGGCTTGAGTCTTCCTTTGAAAATCTGTGTGAATGGTCACCGAGTGCCTCTGAGCGTTACCAGGCCGCTCCGATGACTAATGGTCTCATGGCTGTGAGCTCCGAGGCACGGTCTGTGCACCCCAGCAAAAGGACTGCCCTTTGAACACGGGATGCCTCTGCTCTCTTTCATGGG
>NW_010124893.1:1283-10466 GCF_000699245.1 Pterocles gutturalis
AAGGCATGAGCATGTGTTTTTTAAGAGCAAGATCATTGATAACATGCCCAGCAGTGCTTCATGGCAGCTGTTGAACGTACTGAGTGTTCTCAGTGGCGAATATTCAGCCTCTGTGTGTAGTTTACCACACCCATGCGAGAGGCCGGACCCTGAAGGCAGGGGTCTTGCTTCTTGATCTGGGTGATCTTGTCCAGTGAAAGAGCTTCTCAGGGCTCCCTTTGATTCTCGTGAGCCTAAAGGCCAGCAGGAGTGCTGATGCCTTGCTGGATCGAGACCTGAGCTGGCATTAGCCATGAAGCCCTAGCAGACAGCTTCGTCACAGCTTGTGGACGTGCTTTGGTGTGTGCAGGGAAAGGGTTTCTGTTGGTGCCCTGGGGGATAGCGGGAAAAACCTCCCGGTTAACATCCACGATTGCGGATCGTGTCCATGGCTTGTGGTGACAGGAGGCTTGGGAGCACATACTCTCCGAAAAGTGCTTGTTTGGTGCCTGGTAAGACAGCTCCCTGGAGAGCTACCCTCGGCTCAGCTGCATGAGGGACCGTGGCAGAAGATTGTCTTTGCTTTCCCAGAGCACTCCAAACTTTGTATTTTCTGCATGCTGCCAACTTATATATTTTTTGACAACTAATTATTACACGAGCGGTGCTTAAACTTGCCTGTTATCAGTCCTGCCTCTTAGTGCTATCAGAGATTACTGTCTCTGGCATCACTTTAAAGCGATCAGAATCTGTACCTGTGCATCTGGAGGAAACCGAAATAATCGCATGTGCAGGTAGGCTTCTGCTTCGCGCTGCTGCGGCGCGGCTGCACTGGAGAAAAGTTACAAAGGAGGAATCCCTGAGCAAGTTTTGTTTCTCCGTGTCTGGGACTTTATTGTTTTTGAAAGATTGGGCTTTATGTGAGGGAAAGGTCCAACTTTCCACTCAGAGCTTCACGTCTGACCTGACATGTTTTGACCAAAAAAAATCCATGAGGCTCCTCGTGGAGCTGGAGAGAGCTGTTGCTGGTGTTGTATGTGCCGTTTATATGTTTAGTTCAGGCTCACAGTTTGTATCTCCCAGGCTCTGCGTGGCGGTGCAGTGTTGAAGTGCAGAGGTAGGGTAGGAAGCAGAGGATGGGACGCCCCATGACCTCTGGGTCATTTGGGGGAATGGGAAACAAAACTCCCACCAGACTCCACAACGGCAAAGCTCAGCCAGAATTTTGGTTTAATTTTTTTCAATTTTAAATCCAAAGAGGTTGAAAGTCTTCATGGGTTTGAAGCCCATTTTTGTTTAATTCTGTGCTGCAGCCATAAAAAAAGGCTTAAATTTATAATTAAGATATTGAGAGCCCCGGTGAGAGGGGTGTTTCTCCCTGTTCGGTGGTGCTGGCCGTGTCACGTTCGGTGTGGTGGGCGACAGACATTTCTGGGCTGGTATTTCGTTTTTTGTTCACCCTGAGCAGTGTAAGTAGAGAATTTCCCTGTTCCTGCCCTATGGGATGAATTGAAGGTGTGATCCTGACTGTTCCTACAAAAGGCAGAAACTCCGTAGTTAATTGTGGGGCCAACAGAACCAGCTCCCAGCCCCGTAGCAAACTGGTTTTGCCCCCTCCGCCTGCCAGCGCCCGCGCTGCTGCTCCGCAGTCCGGGCTGTGGCTGGCAGGCAGGGATGGCCGTCACAGGCAGGCAGAGGAGGCAGGAGGGCAAGCAAAGGGATCAAAATGGCTTTGTCCCCCAAGGAAGCTGCCCTCACCCCCACTGGCTGTTGGCAGCCTGGCTGGCCCGGGAGGAGAGCTACCCGTTGGTATCTCCTCCAAGCAGATCCCTGGAGGGCAGAGGGAGGGGAGCAGTGCTGCTCTTGCTGGGTGCCAGCTGCATTGCTATGCATTAGCTTGCCTAAAAGTGATTCTGAGCTGTGCGGAAGCACGCAGGAGAGTGCCTGTCTTCACAAGCACAGGGGAAGGTGTGTAGGATATTGATGGTAGATAGGCAGGAAAAAAAAAAAAAAAAGAGGCAGGGCATGAGGCAATTGTCTGCTTTGCTGTGTGCCCTTTTTTTTCCATTTTGGGACGCTTCCTATTTTTC
Organism: Pterocles gutturalis; assembly: GCF_000699245.1. Lineage (NCBI taxonomy): Eukaryota > Metazoa > Chordata > Aves > Pterocliformes > Pteroclidae > Pterocles > Pterocles gutturalis. Next base: position 3,353 of record NW_010124893.1, read on the forward strand.
ATAGCTTTAATCAGCTGCATAAAAATGGTCGGATTGGGTAGAGCAAGCACAGAACACAGCTGGTAGGTGACGCTGGTCAGGGGGGCTTGCTGAATGCTGGTGTTTCCCTGGAAATTCTGCAGGACAAAAGCACTTTGAGAGTAAAAAGCTTGGAAGGCTTTTTTCAATCATCTTCCAAGCTTTCAAAAAGTGAACACGCACTGAACAGTAACATCTGTGAGGAGCATAGTAGGGAAGCAACTCTGGTTGCAAACGTCAACTCTGCCAGTGTTTTAGCTTCAGATAGTATCTGAGATACTTGTGTGAGGTTGGCAATATGACATAGGACCTACCGGGGAGCACTCCCTTCTCCGGTGGCCGCTGGAGCCCCAGGACATCTCAAACAGCACCAGGCACCTGTGTGTTGGCAACCTGAAATTCTCCTGGTGTAACAGAGGGCTTGGGAATGGGAGGCTCTGGTATTTTGCTGCACTGCTTTTAGTGTGCAGTGTTTTTACTGATGTTTTGGGGGTGACCTTGCAATTGTGCCCTTCTAGACTCAGCTTGGTTGGTGAGTGCCGAAGCCCCGTTTTGTGCGGAGTCACCCACATCCCTCTGGTCGGGTCTCTGGAGGCGAGAGCTGCCTGACGAGCGCTGGGACCCTGATGGCACCCACAGGGACAGTCCCAGCCTGGCGAGGAAAGGCTGGGGTAGTTGTGCACAGGGAATGACAGAATATTGTCAGTCTTTCTGAACAGTTAGAGCCCAGAAGGCACACACTTGCTCGATGATTCTACCACCCTGCGTATTTTTGCAGGGAATAGTTGGACTGCAGCAGAGCCAGCCACTCGGTACAGTGTAAACGTTATCTCAGGGTTGTCTCAGGGTACTTTGGCCCCAGAAGTATCCATGCATTTGTCTGGACTTCCTGCTGTGAAATTCCTTCTCCCTTGGAGCAGAACAGGGTGATGGTGCTCAGCAATGTAGTTCTCAATTTGGGGCAGTAACTAGAATCAGGATTGGGCAGGGTTCAAACCAGTTAGTTTGTTTAGGACTGCCAGTGTTACAACCCCCTGTTTTGCACAGTGTTTGGGACAGTGACGTGGTGGAAATGGCTCATCCACTTTGGCCGACCCTGAGCCAAAGAGCCTTTTGCTGCTGAATCAAAAACCTTTTTGTGCTGGTGCATGCACGGGGGCAACTGTCCCTTAGTTTCTCAAATGTAAAATTCTTAAACCTTCCCAAAACTAATGCTCAGAAAAAGCGCTGGTGTTTGAAGAGATGTTACTGGTTCTTTGGGCACTCGGCGTGAGCTGTGGCTCATCCGCCAGCCCTTTGGCCAGCTCATGGTTAGAACCGCTCCGTCCTTTGTGACTTGAGAGGAGGGTGTGGGGACACAACACCTAGAAAAGCAGGCGGTGGTTTTTTCAGGTCCCTGTTTTGCAGCTCTTCGGTCTGCTGTGGTCTTGCAGGAGAATGAAGTAGATGGACCCTGGAGCCAGCTGTTCCCCGTGTTCAGCGCTGGGAGAGGCTGCGGCTAATCTCTGCTCCTTCCCCAGCTGTGACAATGAGATAACTTATTTATTTTGAAATTTCTGACCATGAAAATCAAAGACTGTGCCAGCTCGTTCTCTTGGTGACCAGGGGTGAGATGCTAGTAATTCGTAGCAAGTGTGTAACTCTAGTTCCACTGAAATTCTAGGGTTGTTACGCTACTTTGCAGATAGTATTCAGATAATATTCAGAAATCTGCCTGAACAGAAAGCATAGAAGTAAAGTGCCCTCCTTTATGTGTAATACATTTGAAAAACTTTGACAATTCCTGGTCCTTAATAGGTGTAAATTATTTTACACTACAGCAAGGAGTTGATGTAATCTTATTTATTTAACCAGTTAATTTCTAAATGGCAAACATCCTCAGTGACTGATGCCAAGATCCTAATGCACTCCTTCTGTACAAGACCATCGTGACCTTGATTAAAATGTAACTACCTCTGGAATAAAATGTAATAGCTGTTATGCTCAAGGAGGTAGTTTTTAAGGGGAATTTAAAGGGCAGAATGCAATTATTTTTTTAAAAGTTTTTGTGGCCAGAGCACCTGGCCAGTGATCCTGCTCTGGGGAATCTTTAATAAGGACAAGAGGTCAAAAAGGCCACTTTGCAAATATCCACATCTAGTGTCCTTCCCTAGGACTCCTGAGTTTAGGCAAACTTTTAAATTGACTCAAGATTGCTTTGAGTACAGCAACATCCCTATGGTGGAAGGAACTTAATATCTGTAGGGAATTAAGCAATCCTGGCAATGCACATGGGAGTGATATTCCGGAGGTGATTAATAAACGACGTGCCTGTCGGTCTAAGTCTGCACGTCAAATTATCTTTCGCCCCTGTGTTTGAGTGAACTGTTTATTCAGGGATATAATGGATTTCATCACTCAGACATCAAATCTAGACTGGCTGTTTTCCTGGAAGGTAGAAACCAAAACTAGTTCAACCAGCCGTGGTGGGGAGTCCCTTGCTAGTATTTATGGCCTCTTTTTTAGCAGGAAATTAGAATCAGTGTGTGATTGTTTTTGTTCCTTCTGTCCTTAAAGGTCTTAGGGAGGAATCATCAGCTGAAATAAATTTTCATGGTCCTGCCTGCGTTGCTGCACCAGGGTGCTGGGGCTGGGGAGCTGTCCCACTCGAGCCCCGGGGGGTGCGAGGACTTGTGTGTATGTAAATGTACAGGAGCTGCTCCTGGTCTCTCTTTTGCCTGCAGTTTGCCTGTTAAGCTATCTGCAAAAGAATTGCATTTGTCTTTCCACAGCTTTAAACGGCTTCCTAACAGCTGCCGTTTAAAAAAGAAAAGACTTTTTTTTTTTCTTTCCCATTTCCCTTTTGCAAAATAGATGGTATTTAGGGCTGGACCAGTGACAGGTTTAAGATCTGGTATCTGTCTTGTGAAGCCAGAATGGAGGGAATTGCTTTATATCGTCTGAGAACTGGCAGTCTCTCTTCCCCCAGTGTCCACTTGTTGCTCCCATTGCTCCTTTCATTCCTCTTCCTGCGTTTTGTTCCCTGTTCGGGGCTGACCAGAATCTCGGTGGTGGTGGGAGTGTTTTGGCCATCCCTCTGCTTTTGCCCCGTGCCTTTTTTTATTAAGATACACTATTCTTGTTGGAGGTCTCTGGAGAGAACACATAGCCACAAAGTGATGTAAAAGTATATTGAACCCCAGGGAATATTAAACCATGGAAAAAGTAGACAATAAAAGTAGCAGGCAAAGTATAGATTTCCTTTGATTTTTCAGGTCAGTTGGTGAACGGTGTCATATATTTATTGATAGCTGAAATAGCATCAGAGTTGCAAAGCAAAAGGACTTACTGATAGGGCTGATGCAGAAAACAGGCACATCTGTGGCTGTCTCGGGAAAAGCATAACGTAATTCTTCAGTTACGTTCTGCTTTCTGGATAGAGAGCAGTAAAATATGCATCTGTACTAATGAAGTTAGCACTGTTGGTCTGAAAGAAATGGGAACTTCTCATTTAACAAACCCACAGCTGTTGTGGGAGAAATACATGGGAAAAACCAAACATGCAGCATGTTCCGTGCCTTAAAGAAAAGTCTATCAAAGGATGATATATACAGTTAAATGTAAATACCTCCAAGTACCTCCTGCATGGCTTAGAGAGGATTATTTTCTGTAAGACCTGGCAGGCTGGTGTGCCTAATGATAGTGATGGTAGTTTTATTTATAATGAATCCGGCCATTTCTAGCTGAATAAATTGTGGTTAAGCACAAACAGACTAATGAATTCTGGGGGAGTTTGACAGTAGGTACAAAGAAGCTAAGAAAAACTGCCATTGTTTGCCATACTATCTACCAAATTGTCAAAAATGGCAAAAACATCAGCCAAAAATTTATCTGGACTGATGGAAGAAGTGTTTGCTCAACAACTTTGGAGAATCAGCTGATGTTTACTTAAGTGTGGATCTACAGGACAAAGCTCTGGGGATTCAGCAGACGCTTATGGGAGCTGGGTGTCTTCTGCTTCGGTGGGGTGTCGGCAGGTAATTCCTTGGAAAGCTCAGGACCTCAGCTTTAAAAGTTGTGGCCAAATAGCCTTTATGTGCAGACATATTAAGAACTGGAGAGTGAAGAAAGAAAACTGGGGGGGGAAAAAAAATCTCCTTTAAATTGTTTTGGTATGTTAGAGATGCTTTCTAACCTTACACCCCCTGCAGCCAGGCAGGGCTGGCGTGCTGCTAAGCAGTGTCATTACATTTCTGTCACTGGCAGGCGTTCGTTTGAGAGCACAGCTTTATCAGAAAGAGATTTGGTGTGGTATAAAAAAGAGGCTAATTGGCTTATGGCTGTAGGTTGTGAGGTCAGTATGAGATTGAAGAGTTAGGAGCGTCAGCAAGCGGTTAGGCTGAACTGGTGTGCCCTGGCGGTGTGTTTAATTCAGCCAAACGGGAGAGGCATCGTAGGAGGAAGAACTATCATCCAAAACTTCCTAGGAACATGTGGGACATGTTCCTGTAGCTCCTTAAATGCGTCCACAGGAGTCCAATACAGTACTTCCCAGGATACCTGTTACTGACTCCAGACTGCATCAGCGATAGGATTGAATACCACCAAGTAAAAATTGCGACAGCCTCACTTGTAACAAGCAAATCCTCACGTTCCTTTTGCTCTAAGACAAAGGGACCCCTAGCAAGAGCACCGACGTTGGCCTCTCTGGCAGAAAAGGGGAAAGGCAAAGAGGAGGATGGGACACGGAGCTCGCCTGCTAGCCCAGCAGAGGAGGATGTGTTCGCTGCTTTTTTAAAAGTGGGGAGCAAATAGGTCGTCAGCAGGGCTCTGCACGTATTCTGTTTGTGAGTGGGAGACATTTGCCGCTCTGTGGCATGGAACAGCACGATACTCTGCCCTGTGGTAGGTTCTGCGTGCCTGGGGATGTGCAGATGTCGGGGGGTACGTTTGCCCAGTTTTGCTGAAGTCGTAAACGCTGTACGCACTCACACGCACACAGATCCACTCTCGTGTTCCTGTCCAGGCAGCAGTAAAACCACCCGGTCATTCAATGATCTTCCCAGATTATTTCAAAACCCTGTAATCGATCAGTACCTGTCTGAGTGCTTCCACAGATAGATATTGGATTCTAAAGGCCTGTGCAAATGAGCTGCCGTGCACAAAGATGCTTGGGCTATTTGCAATTGATAGTTTGGCTGTATTCTACTTTTAGGCGAGATTAATTCACCAGTTCCCTGCCAAGAGGAGAACCACATAAACAGAGGATTGTTTAGAAACAAAAAAGTTCCTCTTGACAGAGAAGTCATGTAAATGGGAAGAAACAGGAAACTAATCTCCCCTTGTTCGCTCTGAAAGAATGCATATCTCTGAGGAATGTTGCAACTATGGATTTAGGAAATCGGTCCAGTTTGCTAGGGTGTGAATTTCAGGGTTCATTCAGTCAACCTTCTCAAGCAGTTCTTGAGAACAAAAAGCACCAGGAGTTTAAATGTACCAAAAGAGATTAAAGGAGAGAAAAATCTACTCCCAAGCTTTGCTTTTGGTAAAAATCCTGCAAAGATACTTATTATTGCTTTGGCTGCGAGCCAGCTGCGATTTGTGCATGGTAAAATAGAAATAAGTGGTAACCCATGTTTTTCCTGTGCGTGTCTGTTTTTCATAGACTGATGATGAGAAGAGTTAGTGCTCCTTAGCAAGTATTTCCATCATCAAGACTTTTACTTATTTGAAGACTTTAGTAAATAGAAATGTGTCCCCTGCTGGGAATGCCATGTGAGCGTGTTCTTAGAGAGAAAAGAACCTAGAACCAAGTTCCTAACTCTTCTGAAGCAAGCCTGGGCTGGAACAGACCCATCAGCAGAGCGGAGCCAGGGAGAGCGCTAGGTGTGAGTGGGAGGCACGGCGAGGCTCGGGAGGACGGGTGAAATGCCCACGGTGAGCATCGCTGAGGAGTTCCAGCATGGCCGGGAGAAGGGCTGGTCCTGAGCTCTCGCAAACCTGCTCAGGAGTGAAGGAGCAGCAGAGAAGGGACCTGAGAAGTCTGATGTCAGCGGAGCTTGGGGCTGGGTTAAAAAGAGAGCAGATAAATTAGCTTGCTGCTTCTGTTCTTTGACAGTGAACACAGGAGATCTTAAGTTAATTCCATCTCAGATCTTACAAGCCTTTTAATTAAGGTGGTGATACAGGTACGAACCTGGAGCTCTTTAATGACCAACCTTTCCTGCAGCCATTTCCACAAGAAAAGTGCAGGTCTGAGGGGAATTGCCAAACAGCAGGAGTAAGTGTGGGCACAGTAACGATGCAAAAAAAGTCTGTGTCAGCCATGTAGAGCTGACACAGGCTGGACCCGAGCAGTGAATCCTCCCACCCTGCTCAGGAGTAAATGTCCTGGAATTGCACATCTCTTTGGAGAGGAAGATGGAGCTTATGAATTCTCATTAAGCGTGTGACTGGGTATGGGAACATTTAACTGAGTGATTGGTTGGGTTAACTGGTATACTGGTTTAGCTTGTTAGGGTTAATATTAGGGCGATCCAAAACAAATGGGAAGGCGTCACAGTGGCTTCAGCTCGTGTACATCCTGACAAACTGATGAAGTGTAATCCTGGAAGTTCATTCCACAGCAGCAGTGGAGACACAGCGATGGTGGTTTCCTTCCCGCAGGCTCTTCCTCTTTACACGTCTGCAGCTCTCGCAGTCCTGCAGTGGAGCAGTGCTTCGGTTCTCTGTTCCTGGCCCTGCAATATGGGAAGCGTGTGGCTGTCGCTGCTGTCCCTTGCTGTGCTTTTGCAGCTGGAGTGGAGATCCTGCAGCAGTCAGATCTTGTAGTACTGATGAATGAGGTGAGTGCTCTGGTGACAGAAGATGCAGAGAAGGCAGAGTTACTGAATGCCTTCTTTGTCTGTGTCTGTACTGCTGGAGGCTGTCCTGAGGAGCCCCGTACCCATGAAGCCCCAGACGAAGTCAGGACAAAGGAGGAGTTTGCTCTGGTAGATGAAGACTGGGTTAAGGAGCGGTTAAGTAATCTGGACACCCATAAATCCATGGGTCCTGATGGGATGCACCCGCGGGTGCTGAGGGAGATGGCGGAAGTCATTGCTAGACCACTCTCCAT
>NW_010124894.1:0-4995 GCF_000699245.1 Pterocles gutturalis
AAATCTATTAATAATTATAAAATGAAAGTATTTTTTAAGTACAAGTAGATATTTTCAGACTTTCAACTGAGGATCACAAGTTTCTTAGAAAGAAGTAGTAGGTGAATTTCTGGGACTAATCTCTGGCTTTACAGAGTCAAGTTGAGACTACTTCCCCAGTTTGTCTCACCTTTTACTATCATAGGCATATTTTCTCCATGGCTGGGAAATTATGCTAAAGCTCTTTCCAAGTGTGTAAATTAGGTTTTGTCTCTGATTTTTCTGAAGGTGCCTCTCTTTGCATTGTCTATAAAGAAAGTTTAATGACACAGTTCTTTGGTCTTCTGGCACCTAAAATTTAGTCAGCACAAAATCAGCACTTAAACATTTGAAAAAATGTGTTTTGCATCACTGGAGTGATTTCTGGGAAGTAAAATAGTATAGTAATTTCTAGTTATTTAAATTAAACTGTAACAGTATGCTCAGACTAAATAGTATTTTTCATTTACAAATTTGCTTTCATAAAAGAATACTGAGGTAGTGTCTCGAAGAAGCACCCAAGTTTGGTCCTTGAGCACGGAGCCTTATGCACCCCTCCTTTACAAATGTCTCTTATTTTGTGGCTGTTGATCTGATCTACATCTGTATTACTAATGTATCATCTGATTTCAGAATCAAAGGGAGATGCAGCTGCTTTGTACTTGGGTGGGAAACCACTTGGTGCAAGCCAGGGAGTCGTGGCTGAATGCTTGGCAAGTATCAGAAACCACAGAAACCAGAAACTAGAAAGGCAATAAGGTGACAAATTTTATAACCTTTTTTCACTTTGGGATATTAAAATAATTGCTTCTTATGGTGATTTTTCCCTAAACCTTTGTTTTGTGAACTGGGATTCTTACTACCTCTTCTGTATCTATCAGGATGATAAAGATTCATAGTGGTACAGTGATCCAGAATTGTTATATCATTTAGCAAGTAGTACTCAGTAATTTTTGTGATTATCTCTCCCAGGCTTATGTTAATTAATATATAAAATAATTTTGTACAACTGTAAAGAAGTATCTTTTTAAAGCAAGTGGTAAATGCGAACTTCTCTGTACGTTGTTTGGCAAATAAGCAAGATAGCATATGTTGTCCGGATATGATATACGCTTACAATGTTTATGTTTCTCATTACTGTACACGCCTAAATACTTTGTAAACATACACTTTAGCATATTTTCCAGTATTCATTGTGAGAGAAAGTGGTAATAAGCATAATTCTCACAAGTTACAGGGTAATTTTTAGTAGATGGTAGTTTCCCACCCTGTTGCCTTTTTTTGGTAGTTGTTTCTTTAGTTCTTGTTGAATTTATTGGAACAGGTCTATAGTTGATCCATACACAGTGGCTCCATTCCAGAATTACTGGAATACAGTGAAGACAGGCAATTTAGACTCGTTTCTTCTGAAGGCTTTGAAATCTTACTGTCATATGGTAGCATATCACAGTGGATAGGTCTTCATCTAATGTGAACAGTATGACTATAGAGCCATGATAATTTGAACAAGCAAGGAAATAAATGTCATGTAGGGGTTTATAAATACATGCTAAAATTATGTTTTCCTAAGGGAAAAAAAATAGTAAAATACACTTCCTACTTCTATACTTAATGGCTACTGGAAGACTTCATTTTCTTTTGAAAATTCTTTCACCCTGCCCAAAGCATAGATACATTTTTTAGTAATTCTTTTGGAGTGAGACTAGACAATATGTTTGGAAGGACCTACATTAAATAAATGTGAACCTATTCCTGGAAGATATTTGTCTTACGTAACTCTACAACACCAGTTAAAGAAATACCACCGTGTCCCCAAAGAATTTCTTGCTGTACTTCTATTGCTGGACAGTTTGACACAATGTAAACCTCATCCCAGTCACCAAAGACATGGAGAATACTTCCTCCTCTGAAACAGCATTTTTCGTATTTGATAATTGCTATTATTTTCCTCTCCTTTCTAGATAAAACACCATTCTTCCAGTCTTTCATGCAATGGTTTAGATTCATGGAGCACAAAAGAATCATTTGATATGTTCCCAGAAATTACAGAATAGTATGTGTGAAGCGACAGTGAAGATACCAACTCAATTCTGTAGTATTGTTGCTCATTTGTGAATGCAGGCAAGCCAGATGTAATCAAATCCAAACACTAATCAACTGAACTAGTTGTATATTGAGGACATACACAGCCTGGAAGTAATTTTAACAGCTTTATCAGTTCAAACTTAGTAAAACAGGTTGACATGTTTGAAAATGTATAATGGATCAACATAGACTTAAATAACACTAGATGGGCATTTCCATTTTTCTTCTTGTATATCAAAATTCTATTTGAACGAGGTAAAGCACAGCAAAATTATTCTGATAATATATAAACTCATCTGTAATATTCTCTTTACCACCACTGAATCTTTGCATTGCATTTGTGGGTGTTATTACCTCTGGATAACTGAACACCATGTTTCTGCAATGAGATAAATGTTTGGTATTATGTTTCTATAATTTATGTAAATTATAGCTATAGATACTAATTACCCTATTTAAACTTGGCTGGCTCCCCAAAGACTTCTTAATAATTATTAAGCTTAGCTTAATAATTATTAGCTTATCAACACCCTGAAGGCTACCATAAGCACCAGACCATTTGTGAGTTGGTAGGTTACTTCTGTTTTCTGATTTACAGGTAATCTAAAAAGAGATCAATAAAATAAAAGGGCTAGGTTAAAATATTTCATCCTTGCCTAGGAAAAATATTGCATTTCAGCTCAGTAGCTGCTTTTGAGATTACAATAGTTTTGCTAGTTACTCGTAAAACTAAATATCCAGTATTTGTATTTCCTAGGCCCTGCAAGAATGGGTTATTTTCAGGAGGCACTTTTCAAGTTAGTGCATTCCTGAGAGCTGATGAAGGTCTTTGCTTTGCCTTTCACATATTCACACCCTTTTTTCACCAGAAGTTATAAGCCTTGCAGCAGGGGTGGCAGAGGTGAATAAATATTAATCTTCTGATTCCATACTGGCCTCCAATACAGATGTAGGATGGACAACATATGTTAAAAGACATTTCATTCCCATGGTCCCCTTCTCTATAACTAATCAAGGCCTTCAAAATGAAAGAGTGATTTCTTCTATCTATGGTGCACAAATTCAGACAGCTTGAGCTGGGTGCCTCTGGAGAGTGACCCCAAACACCAAAATCCCTGGGCAATTATACCCTTATAATTTAAGTTCCTGCCCCTGACACCACACTCCAGTACAACAGTAATATTTGGGTCTGGGGTTGTCTTATTTCTCATTGGGTCCTTTTATTGTCTTTAGGTGGGTTCTTCTTTTAACCATTTCTTCTTTTAACCTGGGGCTGTGGTTTAGGCTAGTGGTTATGATGTCGTCTTTTTCTGTCTCAAATTGGTTCTGGGGCTTTCCAAGTATTTTCATTCCTTCAATCAGATAAAAGGTCAACATTAAGCAATCTAGAAGTTCTACTTTATCATGAACGATTACTTTTAAGCAGTTAAGCGAAGTCTTTAAAGCCTTTTAAAACATATTAACAGCCACCATAATTTTATATCCATTCCTGTGCTATTATAGCCTCACAATCTAATCCCATTACCGCCACGCACTGTTCATGTCTCATCTGGGTCCAGCCCGTGTGCTCATGTAGCTCAGCTTTGTGGCCTTCCACAGTGCATAAGGTAGCAATGCCTTAAAGTACTGCAGAGGAATCCAAGAAAGCTCATCTGTGAATACCCAACAACTGTGTAGATGTGATGAAATTTCATTATTTATTGTTTAGAAATACCAGTTATTGGCATTATATTTAAAGCCTTGATTTTCCTTAAAAGCTGATTTACATCCCTGATCACAAGGATTAAATGCACTCTCATTATTCTTTCAATTACAGAATATGGAACAGACTGAACGATGATCTTGTGACAGAGAAGTGATTGAAGTTAGCGCCTTTACATGTTTTGCTGTATCACACTTAGCTCCGTAAATATGGCATTACATTTTCTTTGTAGATAAACAAAACTTTTAACAGCTTCACGTTATTAGTCAGCTCTGGCACTGAAATAAAAAAACGTGTTGCACATAACCATCCCAGCATAGTACCTCATTCCTTTCCTTAGAAACCTGCTGGAAAAGGAGTTTCTGACTTATCTTCCATAGCACCAAACCCATTTACAGCATTCAGTTTCACTGCATTTGAAACATGGTACTTGTTGGTATTTGAATAATGGATTATGTTGCCTTCAGTTGATGTGTAATTCTGTATCTTACTGATGAGACGTTGTAGTTTTCTTTTTGAAGAAGGTCAAATACTTACCGTTCCTGCACATACAGTTTTTTGCTGTTGAAGCTCACTTCCAATTTGTAGTTGTACAAGCCATAGAACACAAATAGCTGTTGTCATTTAGGTACCCTTACTAGAGAATCTGTATTTTGTCGTGATCCTACATGCCTGTGATTAAACGTATAAAAGAAGATTAAATTCAATGAAGTCACACAGTTAAAACACATCTTTGCAATAACACACATTTCCTTTGCAGTTTAAGATTCTGTCCCAAACAAGTGTAACAAACCATATTGTTCATATTTTTAACTGATTCAGTAAGAACTGTGTAACTTGTGCTGTATTTGTACAAAGCTGTCGTTGCTGTTTTATTTGGAATTACTCCTTCCACTGCAGGCGCCAGGCCCAAGACAGAGCCTGTTGGTGTTTGTTCCACTCCCGTGAAAGAGGGGAAGATGGGGGCGGGGAGGGGAAGTTCTTTGGTCCTGCTCTAACTAATCATGAGACTATCCAAAAATGTTGTTAAAGTGTGTTAAGACTTCTTCTGTCCATCGGCGTTAATAATTTATTTTTATTCTTCAAAGGGGAAATTTTGTCCGTTTGGCCCATGTCTTGCAAACAGCTGTGCTAGGACGCGGTAAGAGCTGGCCCCTGGTGCACTGCTGGCAGGCTGTCGCCGTGACTCC
>NW_010124895.1:0-976 GCF_000699245.1 Pterocles gutturalis
TGCGGCGTACTTGGCCCTCTCGGCCGTTGCTCCGTGGAGAAAACTGCGGTGGGGACGTTGTTGCTGCCGCCCATTCCCTCTGCCCGGCGGCTTGCGCCCTTCGCCTGTAGGCGGTCAGGCTTGCCCGTGTAGTGACTTTAGTGCCGGGTGTGTAGCGCTCGGTCACGAAGTGAAGGTCTCATTGAGCAAGTGCTCCAGCCCCTGAAACAGACTGGTGGCCGTCCACTGAGATTACTGCAGTTTGATGTCATTCCTGTGCTGGGGGCAGAAAGTAGCTGCACTGTTCTAGCTGTAATATGTAACAGAGGAGTGAATATTGCACAAAACGAGCATAAATTTTCTGGGAATGCAATTTTATTAAGACAAAGCTACTCCACACAACCAAAGTACAGCCCAGAATGCATGCAGTGCACTGAGGTCTGAAGTAATGGAAGAGGATTTGTGTGCTCTGGGATTTCCAAAGATTGCAACTTTCTGAATGGGAGAAACAAGTCTGTCACAGACTGGACTCCCCTCCCGGATGATGCTGTTTATCCATGTTTATGTCTCAAGCAATGACCAAAGCCGTTGGGCAGAAAATTTCTAAAGAATAAGTTTTTTTATGTGAGGGTGTTGAGGCACTGGAACAGATTGCCCAGAGAAGCTGTGGATGCCCCCTCCCAGGAGGGACGCCTGTCCCCATCCCCTTGATGCCTTCCCCACAGGCACGGGTCTGTGCTGTGAGGTGCCCCGACACCTTCCCTGCTTCGTGCTGGACCAGCCCCAGCCCCACACACCCTCCTGACTCCCCGGAGACCCTCCACTTTCTCGACCTCCCTCCTGCCCGGGACCCCAAAGAGGACGTTGTGCCCGAATGACGCCTGATGGGTGCTGAGCAGAGGGGATCACCCTCGTGCCCTCTGGCTAGAGGAGGAAGAGAGGAGACAACCTGCCCGAGTGAGGCTAGGGCTGCCTTTGACGCCCCGTGGCAGGAAGC
>NW_010124896.1:0-2531 GCF_000699245.1 Pterocles gutturalis
GGCTGGAGAACCGCCTGGAAAGCTCGGTCCTGGTGCTGCCGTCCGCCTCTCCTGAAGGTTCGAGGGCCTCTGAGAAGTTCCTGTCAGGCGCCTCGGGGAGACGGCCGGTCGGCAACCCCGACCCGCGGCGCTGTGCGGGGAGTGCCCGGGAAGGGCCTCTGCTTCCCTGGTCTGACAGCTTCAGCGCTGCTGTCATGAATTCCCTCTGCTGAAAGAGTTAACAGAAAAGTGGAAAAATCAGAATGTATCTTTTTGATAAGGAGTAATAAAAACCGCGTTGGTTATTATGTACACTAATTCTGGTGTAAGTAACACTGGGTTGGTTGAGGTACTAAGATAAGTGGCACTGTAAACTTGTAACGGCTAAAAACGAACCTCAAAGTATTTGATTTGATGGATTGGTTATGAGTCTTTGCTGCCAGCTGTTACAGTTCTGTATTTACGTTTTCAACATCTACAAAAGTGTGTTCCGCAAGAAAGAAGAGAAAAATATGAGAAACACTGAAATTGTTATTGAAAGTGCTGTCAGATTCCCAAAGTAAACAAAAACACTGTGAAAGGCTGTGTTTTGTGTTTGCTGTGTTTGCTTTGTGGGGCTGTTTGCTTGTTTATTTGTTTTTTTTTAATTTAATTCTGTAGTTTTTCAGTAAGTTACTGTTTGTAACAGTAAAGTGACATGCAAGATACTTTGTTTACTGGGTGGTTATATTATAGTCAATCTGAAAGGTGCTGTTTGTAAAGTAAATATTGTCAGTGGTGCTGGTTCATGGTAGATAAAGTGAAGATGTTCTCTGTTGACTTAAATTGTACTGCTGTGAACCAGGCTATAACAAACTGCAGCCCATTTTCTCACAGAACTACTAAGCTTTTAAAATACTTGCTAATAGTCTTGATTACAATTTAATTGTATTTTAAAATGCTTTCACTAGGTTCATTCCAGCCAACGAATGAAATGATGCTCAAGTTCTATAGCTTTTATAAGCAAGCAACCCAAGGACCCTGTAACATTCCACGACCAGGATTTTGGGATCCAATTGGTAGATATAAATGGTAACTTTTAATGAGTTGTTTTTTTGTTTTGTTTCTTATTTTAATGCTTGGAGTGGAGATGTTTAGAAGAGTGGCACTTGGAGAAAGAGTTTAGTGAGCTTATTTCTCTCTTTAAAAAAAGAATATTCACCACCTTTGATGCTTGCATTCATTTCTGTCTTGTGTTCCAACTTTCTAGCTCAGATAATTTATAAGTTCTCAGAGCTGCAGGTGAAAACATTCCCTCGAGTTCTGCAGGTGGGCAGGTTTTTCTTGGGCAAGCACTATCATGGTACCTTTGCAGTGTTTATCCCATGTTGTAGAATAAAATTGTAGGTGCAATGCAGAATGAGTGATGTGGATGAGTGTCTGTAATTCTTCCCTCTTAAGTTTCTGTGTATGATGTGAGCCTGAGGTAAACAAGTTCTCATTGACAGCCATTGATTTAGCTTCAAGCTCTTGGGGAGAGGTCTGGTTTATGTGTCTTTCTGGTTTGTCTGCCTAGTGATGGGGCTTCCTACCATCTGTATTTTCCTTGTGCTGGGAAGACTTCTCATTCACCACACTGCTAAGACCTGTTTGAAAAGCCATGTGAATGCTTTGCTTTATTTTAATAATGATTTGTCCTAAAGAACAAGTATTATTGCTTTCTTTATGGTCATGGTCTTCTTGGGATCTGTGGAATGATTCCTTTAACTTCCCACACCCCTGTTAGGGGGAATGGGGTATTTTTACAGAGGACTAGAATAGTAGGCTTCTACCCACCTGGTTGGTTGTAGCTGAAATGTGGGCAAGCAACCTTGGGGTTTTGCTGTAAGTGGGACAAATACTCTGTCAAGAGGAAGGGACAGTGTCAAATCAAGTGCAAGGCTGAGTAAGGAACTGTTTTATTCCAGTGTGTTCTGACAGATTTCTTGTGCAATACTGATAAATTTGATTGGAGTTTTCTGTCTTGCAGAGATAGAGAGGTTTTTTTTAGGTCATAAGTAGCTGCTGTGGTAAGTTGGGGCGATAATTAAACTATTTGCCTGCAAGACTGATGTGTTTTTCCCCAGTTGCTAAACTCGAAAATGACAGATTTTCCCTGTAGCCTGTTCTAACTTGCTCACAAGTGTTTGTAAATGCTGGCTGAAGTGTCTGTGCCTGCTCTTTTTCTGCAGCAGGGGGTCTTAAAAAAAAAATCAATGTAATCAAAAGAGAAATATGTGTCGCTTATATCTGGGCTTGTTAACAACTTACCAGGGACAAGATCATAGCTGATCAGTGAGGAACTCTTCAGTCCCTGGGCTGTTTAGTTTGTTGCTTCTTTGCTGATGTACCATTACATGATTATCCTAGCAAATTATATATTTGGACTTTTTTTAAAAAAAGTTAATTCTTTTTGGATTTTATTTGTATCAGAGAAACTCTGGGCATTACATAACTGACCTACTTAAGGCCAGGCTGAAAAAATTCCGTAGGCCTTGAAGATACTCGAGTGCACCCTCAGCAAGTTTGTGGAT
>NW_010124897.1:0-249 GCF_000699245.1 Pterocles gutturalis
TTATAAAAATGTTATGTATAATTGTTTTTTAAATATATGTTTTATTGTTAATTTCTCAGTAGAAATTACCTTTTTTTAGGAAAATGCCTGTCATATTACAATCTCATCTGTGGTTCTGGCATGAACTTTTTGACACAAACCAACTTTTAAAATTTTGCTTAGCATTTTCTATTGCTCTGCAATTGTAGTTCTGATTATTTCTCTGGATACTGTACTTTTTTTTTTTTTTTTTTTTTTTTTTTTTTTACC
>NW_010124897.1:280-11080 GCF_000699245.1 Pterocles gutturalis
GATGATTAAAAACAGCAAAAACCCACCAAGTCTTAAGAATTTATTTTATGTTATAATTCTCTTGACTTTTCTTGGAGTACACCAACTGGATATTAATTTCACTAAATTATAGATATAGAAAATTTGGAGCTATGAAAGAGACATGTTTTTTCTTCTATGTTCTGACTTACTACACAGTTTCTTCTGGAAAAATAATAATTATTTATGTAAGTCTTTAATCTGAAAACTGAATTATTCTGGGAACAAATACTATTCTTCTGTTCCCTTCTCTTAGGTGCTTAATTTCTAGATATTCAATTTTGTTTGCTTCTGTAAGCCTATAGTTACTGTAAGCCTATAGTTATTCTACATAGTATAAAAATAGAAGCACTGGCTGTGCAGTTTTAAAAGACACTCATACTATTAAGATGAATGTTGAATTTTGCTATCTTTTCATCTGATTACATAGATCTTTATTTGGACTCCTACATGAGTAAGGACTATTGAAGTAGACACAATATATAACGTACACAGAATTACAGTGAAGTATTACTCATGATTTTATTTCTTGCTAGCTCTAATTACAGTCATTACACCATCGTGGCATATTCATAATTACATAAGCCAAGAAGGTTAGTGAAAATCTTCAAAAATCTGTGTGAGTGTCTCTGGTTTTGGATGTCTATTTTGATTTACCATATGGTTCAGTGTCTAGAAAGCACTTAGTATACTTCGACCTTAATTTTGTCTCTTTGTACGTAGGCATACAATGGAGTCTTAAATCACACAGTGGTGTGCTTTTATAATTGAACCTCTGCCTTATTCTTGCTGTGGTCCGGAAACCCTGGCAATCAGTGGAAAACCCCCCCTTAGTCAATTGGAAGAAGCATGACTTTATGTGATGTTTCCTCACATTTGAGAGTATGTTTGGCAAACACAAATACTTTTGCCACAAGTATCTTTATAGAAGATTATTTTCCTCATTCTTTGGTATTTTATGATTGGTGTAAAGATTACTGAGTAGATTACTGATTTTGACATCAACCTATGTTAACTCTAAATGTGAGTTTTGAGAAGCAAAGTTTACTTACATATGTTATGACATGAGTAAAGCTGGAACTTTTTTTTGGACAGTAATCTGCTTCTGAACCAAATCTTAATTACATTTTCTTATCTGTATGGCTCACATTCATATACCATGTTCAAACTTCCATGTGTTGCAGCATGCAATGATACAACATGAAGGCAATTTTTTTCTTATTTTGGTAGGGAACTATAGTCATTTCTTTGAGTAAGGATGACAAAGGGGGGAAGCCTTCTCTTTCAGAGTGTGTAGATTTGTGTTTAGCTGAGTTTGAAAGGTATTGTGTAGAATTTCTCAAGGACAGGACAGTCCTAGCATTCTCTACGGCAATAAGGTGCTGCACTGTGACCCAGTCCGTAGCCAAACATAGGTATGCTGGATGGGTGTTTCCACGTAGCTGTCCATTCTTGTTTTGGTATCTGCCATTTCAGACAGTGCATGACATACTTACGTGACAGCTTGCTCAAATGGAGAAGAATACTTCAAATTATTAATATGTAAGTAGTAGAGTGCCTGGCAATTAGACACCTGCCAACCAAGGCTGTGGTTCCAAGGGCTAACAATTATAGCTAAATTCTTACTCTTTGTAGTATATTCATAAGCAATAAATTCATTAAAATAATTTGAGTCAGTTTATAACAGCATTCTTAACAGTAACAATCAATTTCTAACTGCTATTGAGTTCTATTACTGAACAATGGATTATCAGTAAAGTGCTTTTCAATCCTCTTTTTCTAGAGAAGTATTCATACCTACAAAATTGTTACTCTTTAAGTTTGCCAGACTGTATGGAGTGAGGAGAATTCCATGGGAAAATTAGAGGACTCATGTTTCATACCAGTATGCCTTTAAATGCATGTGTTTTTTTTCTTGAAATACAGGTTCTTGTAATCTTATTCTCCTAGGTTATCTCCCCCTAGCTATGGGATTAGGTATAGACAGTAATTTCAGGAAATCTAATATTAATCTCTCTTTTTCTTCTGGGATTTGAAGTTTAGGTCAAAAGTGTTGACAGAGTGAACTAGTGATGTTTTGATTTGAAATAATTTCAACAAGATATTTTGTCTAGAATGGTTTGGAAGACTACCATGATGGCTGACAAATTTCATTGTATAAAAAGCAATGAAGAGAGAATCCAAGATCCTTATCGTTAAAATATTTCCTAATAAAAACTGTCTTTTACACTAAAACTCCTAACGCAACCTAGAACTATTTAAAAGGAAGTGCTACAACATAAGGAGGAAAGCTAAATCACTACTATGAGAATAACATGAAGTATGGGGTTTCAGATTATTATTTTTTGAAAAAATAATTGAGTTAACTAGTGCTTTTAATTGCTCACAACATTGGATGGACCCAGTATACAGAGGGTTTGTGTTGTAAAATTGTGAAAACTATCAGTAGACAGTATTATGATCATGTGTTTTTCTATCAGATCTTCTAAAGTGGTTTTTTTTGTTGTTTTTTTTTTTTTTTTAATTTGTTCATCTAAACTCTTACTTTTTGACCATACAGTCTAAAATTCCCAGTAACTCTGACTTTAACTACTTCTTTTCTGGGTGAGGATGTTTGCTTAAAGTATCTTGGCATCCTGCTTCACTTGAGTGAACTACAACTGGACTTTGCAGGATTGTTCTTTGGGTTTTTGCCTCCATCTCCTCAAAACCTGGGGAATGACACATGTAATTTTCTGAGCATTCAGAAACTTTTCAATTAAGTCTGAAACCTGAACAAATGGAATTGCTGTGACAAGAACAGATGTACTTGGCTTTCCTGCCTTGAACAGCCTCCACAAAAGCAGCCAATTTGGCCCTACTGCAGTCAGTTTTGTTTGAGACTTATGTGGTAATCTTTTTGCAGAAGAAACATTCAATACAGTACCTGAGCAGGAGTAACTCAGATTCACTGAGCTGCCAAACAGAGAAGCAATTTCAATAGTTTTCTTTATGACGGAAAGAGAAAACTGTTTCTGAAGTCATGTGATTTAACTGTCGTGTACACTTTTATGTCTTAACCAGTCTAACTCTCAGCATAACTACTCTGTTCACTCTAAGTTTACTTGAATATTGAATGATATTCAAAAATTCAGTTCAAATATTGAATATCATTAGATGAGCATGAGAAGGCAAAATATATTTTATCTGTAGCTATATTTATTGGAACTGTGTGTACCATACAGATCTCTTTAATGTACAGACTTGTTACCTAATAATTGCATTGTGATGCGTGGACAATAGTATGTGATAAGGTATTTTGTCTTATTTGCTTATTAGCTGGATGAACTTACTGTTTTGTCAGAAGTTGTAATTCTTAAAGAATATTTAACAGTTTTCACAGATGTAATCACTAGTCTTTCAACATTAAACAAAGTGGATTTAAACTTTATTGTTTAGGTTTTTTTTTCTTTATTTTCAAAATGCTTTCCTATATCCTACACAAATTTATTTTAGTTTTGGAGATATTATAGGGCTTAGCAACATTCTCTGATAGGCATAAGGACTGATACTGAAGGCAACATTATACTTTTAACAGGAAAAGGAAGTTTACAGGCTGTCTGTTGTTTGGAATAAGTGATGTGAATAAACACCAGCTACTTATGATTTCTAATAGAAAGTCATAGACCAAAAACTATTAAAAACTAAAAGACATTATTTATTATGAAGAAATTTAAAAAAAATAAATGCAATGTTAACAACTTCTTAAAAGTATGGTCATATTTGTCCTTCTTTTACTTTATCCCAGTAGCGTGAAACAAAGCTAAATGTAGTTAAATAATTTTACTGGGATGGCCTAAAGCTGTTTAAGACAAGTATGATACTCTCCCAAACTGACAATTCCTAATATGCTCTCAGTAAGCAACTGAGTATCATTTAAAAAATCTTTAAGGCAAAAAAACATAAAGATGGAGTTGGGTACCTGTGCTTCCTGAAGCATCAGATGTGGACCATAGAGGGTAGCCAGTTTCATGTTGTAGATAACCATAATAGAGTAAGATTCAGTTTTGTAGAATAGTTAGCTGATTCTAATCACATTTATTTTCCTGACAAGTCTATGTCAGAACTGTGTTGCACTCATGTAGTTATATTTCTAGGCCTGGACCTGGACCTTAAACTTTGTTGTGGTTCCACATGTTGTGCACAGAAAACATAGAATCATAAATCATAGAATCATAGAATGGCCTGGGTTGAAAAGGACCTTAAAGATCATCTAGTTCCAACCCCCCTGCTGTGGGCAGGGTTGCCAACCCCTAGAGCAGGCTGCCCAGGGCCCCATCCAGCCTGGCCTTGAACACCTCCAGGGATGGGGCATCCACAGCTTCTCAGGGCAACCTGTTCCAGTGCCTCACCACCCTCTGAGTGAAAAATTTCCGCCTAATATCCAACCTAAATCTCCCCTCTCTTAGTTTAAAACCATTCCCCCTCATCCTGTCTCTATCAACCCTTGTGAACCGTCGCTCCTTCTCCTGTTTATAGGCTCCCTTCAAGTGCTGGACCACAATGAGGAATCCTCTTTATTCTTTCTGTAATAAAATCTACAAAAGTCGGACATTTCTGCTGCAGCTTTTTGAATCCAAACAACATTGCAACTGTCCAACTACAGCTAGATTTTGCCTTTTTTCTTTTAAAAAAAGAAAAAAAAGTTATCCAGGTAGCTGTTGAAAGCACCAAGGGCACATTACTCAGTGCTGGATATGTAACAAGCTGAAGATATGGATGTCACACTTCTCACATACTGCAGACAATGAATTCAGAGCTGTGTGCAACTGTGGTTGATCTAAGCTATGGCTATTGATAAATGGAAAGGCTTCTGGTAGGCAAGGTAACAGAAAGCACTTTGCTTCCCGAGCAGGCCAGCTGTTCACAAACAAGTGTTCCATGGGGAAAATAATTCAATTCATATAATCATCACTGGCTCAGGGGTGGAAATAAAAGAAGAGAGCAAAGAGGTGATGAAAGTTAGAATTTGTACTGATTGACGGGAGGTTGGGTGGCTTTGTTAACACCCACAGAGTATTGATGGCACTTGTACATTAGCCTTTTGTTTTATTCATAATGTTATTAATTTTTAAAGAACCATTAATATATTTCATTTATAGCAATGAAATGTGCTGTCATATTCACTCTGAATATGTTTCCCGTTGTTTTTTAGCTTTAACCTTGATCTGCATGTTCACCACATTTGGGTATAAATTTGGAAGCCATTAAGTTGTTTTCTAACATAGCTGAAAACGGCCCAATAGTCTGTGAAGTACCTTTGCTCATAAGAAATGCTGTTCCTGGAAGAAAAATTTCAGGGAAGGTGTAGAAAGAGAAGGATAAAGAAGGAAACTGGATATAAAAGAGCAAAACAGTCCAAGCAAAATCTATTGAAGAGTCTGACAGCAGAATGAAATAGATGAAACCCTTGAGAATTCCCTGCATGCAATTTGGAAGGCTGGGACACATAGACACAATCTTTCAAATTTTCTATGGCTTTGTTCTGCTGCACAGAATTCAGATGTTTCTTGACTTTTTTAAGGTTGCCTCCCTGACTTTGATTTTTTTTCCTTTTTTAACATCTTTGTACAAAATAAACATCAGGCTGCATTTCTCAGCAAGAAATCTCTATATTCGTTCAGCTGAGCTTTTCATTTGGTCATTTACTTTAGATGTGACTATTAATGTCTCCAACTCATGGACATTTTCAATAAGGCAAACATCATCAGTGACACTAAGGAAACCACAATGATTAAATTTGAATGAATGCTGTCATACTGCAGAAAGAGGTAATATAATTAAGTAGCTTGCACTCTTCTTGATGGTATATTACTTAGGTATTGTCCCTAACTGATATCAAAAAAGCTAGTGGTGTCATGATACTGCAGCCATAAGCCTATGCCACAAGTCTTGAACAAGTTATGTTGGCAAACTTTCATCAACAGTGAGTAGGTATAGGGTAGGGTGAAATCTTAGAGCTAGGATGTGTCAAGAAAGCTAAAAGCAACAGAGATTTCTGCTTCCTTACATGTTGTGTAGTCATCAGGAACTGGGAACCATTATCTTGCATTGAAACAAGATACCAGTCACTGCTTCATGCATGCCATCTTGCCTTTTGTTGAATGGCAAAGTCTCTCAGTTCATGTTTGGTTTTTCTCAGCACACATAGCTTCTAGTCTAGGCAAGAAGACAGGCTAATCCACTGCTCGTGAAAGGCTGATGACACCTGAAATGAAATATGGAGACTACAGAACTTGTAGTCCTAGAACAGCTCCGTGTTGTTCTCTAAGAGTGAGTTGGCATCAGGTAAAATTCACTAGGATAATGAACAAATGCTTAGTTTCTCATTTAATTTACCTTCACCCATTGAAATTGTATAAATCTTTTACTCTTCTGCTATTTTATCTATTTTATGATGGCTGGAAAACTGTTTGTATTATTTCATATGGATATCTGTGCAACAAGTGAAAAAAAAGACTTCTGTTTACTTATACTCAAAGAGATAAATCAAACTGGTGATTGGTGAAAACAACAATCAAAATCAAGCAGTTCAAACAACTGAGAATAAACTTGCAAAGGAATTAACAGAAGAAAAAAATTGAGACATTTCTAGGAAATGTTACTTCCAGGTCTTCGCTGACTTTTAGCTCTTTTTTTCACTGACGCTAAGGTGAGATGCTAGAGGAATAAAGATCTCAATCTACTCGACTGCCAACACTGTAGGTAGAGGTGGGAAATGACTGCAACTTGAACCCTAGAGAGTAGGCTAGAAAGTGTCTAAAGATCACAAACACAGTAGAAAATAGCGCTGCATTCAGAACTGTTGACCCACTATGCAATGTCAATACCTTAATATATTTATATACTTCAGGAGATGCCCAGAATATCAGAATATTTCCCCATATCAATTATAATAGTCTCCTTATTCTGACTGCAGCTGTGGATGTTGCAATAAGTTTTCTAATAGGAAGAAGATGCCTGGAACTTCAATGAAGTACCTGCAGAATAAGGGTTTTAATAACATTTTACATTTGTTTTACTGGCAAACTGAACATATGGGGTGGGAAACAATTAATTAGAATAAAATACTGCTTTCTTTCCAAATTGTGATAAAAAGTGCTCAATTTGAAGAAAAAAAAAAAGATATTAACTAAAATTTCTACTTTGCAACAAAACAAAGAATGGTCTACTGTTGGAAAAAAACACTGCATCTGTACTTTCTTTAGTTTGGCATGAGAGCAATCATCCAGGAGAACTCTACATCCTTCTTCTTTCTAAGGGTATTTCAACACCCAACTTGCAATTTTCAGTTTCACAGTACACTCTTATAATTAGGTTGACATTATACTCCGAAATTATTTTTTGCTTAGCTGGTCTCAAAGCTTTTCCATTTTGTATAAATAAATTTGCTTTTATGTAGCTTCCCCTCTCAAGTCAATAGAATTACTACATTACTTATATAATAATGACCTTTAAAAAACAATTATACTCCTAAGGTGGCAGGGGAAGCCACCCACTTGTGTGTGGTTGCACAGCAATGCTGACTCTTTATCCAGATTTGGCTGTCATTCAGGAGGTTATTTTTTGAGGAATCTGAACTCTTACAGTCTCATGAATCAGACAGAGAAGTGATTGAGATGGATCGACTCATTCACACAGGCTTCTTCTGCATTCAGCTGAGTTGGAACATCATACCTAAGAGTTTGCTTTTTGGGATAAATAGATTATCTGGTTTGCAGCCAAGAGCTGTGACCTCCTCTAATAGGTATAACCATGATTTTTTTGAAGAATACTAGGTATTAACCCTGAAATGCTGTATTTGAATTATTTCTCATGTCTTAGAAAAAAGATCTCACAGTAAAAGGGAGTTATACTCTATTTGGCAGTCTACTCTTGCTGTCACATTAAATAGGTAAAGCTAGGAATCTAATTCTTCCCTGAGTACTGAAAAGGTGACCTATTTGCAGGGTTGTAGAGTACATATGTCTCCCACTAAAGTCAACAGGGAACTGTTAGTGTTCAGCACCTGAACTTGTGTCCTTCTGCTTGATTCCTGGAAGATATCTTTAGACATGTATTGTCTCACAAACATAGCTTGAGATAACTTGGTTGTTAATATTTCTGTGATTGTAAAATAAAACTGTGAAAATGAAGTACCTTGGTTTTAGTTATCTTTATCAATATTGATTAAAGCATGAGGGTTTTTCAGAGGCTCAGTGATTTATAACAGTTATTTTGCTGATTACCCTCAAGGCAGATATTTCCTTGCATTCAGCCATCTAGTTAGGACACTGTATATGAGAGTCTGCTTTTCAAGATAAACCAGTCAGTTGTAGCTGAATGAGTACACATACACATTGTATAATATTTAGAAAGATTTTGTTATTTTTTTTCTCCTCTTAGAACAATCTCTTACTTTGAATGGCAGCTTGTCATTCAGATAATCTTTAAAATTAAATCGAAATTTCCTTTTGGCCAATATTTTTTGCATATAAAGAGGAGAGATATTTACAATTATTGTTGTTCTGAATGTTGTTCCAGTGTTCTTTCAATACAATGAAGAGTCATTTCAGAGAATACTAAAAAAAAAAAAATGACCATCAAAGTATTTCACAGCAACCATTTGCTGGGAATAATGGACGGTTAATGATGAAACTTTAAAGAGCCAAGTTAGAAACATAGTTTTCTTCTTCTTACCTGGTAACAAAGTAGTGTTTAAATAGTGCAGTTTGTTACCTTCTTCCGTATTTCTGATTGACCATATTCTAACTGCTGAGTTGAGTATCGGTTACAGGAATGTGTTCAGGGAAATCTGTGATAGCTAATGTGACATTAGGAGCAGAGAAATGAGTGTCAACAGGTTGAACAAAACTGATACCTATAGTAAACCTAAAATATTATATTAATAGGGGGCATAATCAGAACGGTATAAATTTTACCTTGTGGTTTAGAGGAGAGTGGTTGTTCTTAATAAATGTGGACAGTCGAATCAATATTGTAAACCCTGTTTTGCATAATTTGGAATGGATATTAGCTAAGATAAATTTCAGAAATTATAAATTCAGAGTATTTCTAAGGAGAAGGAAGGGCAGCAGTCTGGAATCTATGCAGTGCAATCTGTGCAGGTTTCGTTTGGCTTGTAGATTTCCTGAGTGATTTCTTTGAAACTGTCTGCCAAAACCTAGCCACTAGGGTGCAGGTATGCAGCACAAACCACAGTGGGGAATACACGTAAACATGTCTCACCACTTCAAAAGGCGTTTTTTCTTTAAATGCTACGAGCATTTTGACAGTATTTCAAGCTCTGAAAGTATTTATTAGTTCTTGGAAACCAAAACCTTCAAGCTTTCATTCTGTAAATTAATATTTGAATAGTTTTCTGCTGTATTTTGCATTTGTTAACAAATATAGTTTCTAGATACATCTCACTAATGTAATGATACCGAAAAGCTTTTAAAGCATCTGGACTTAAAGAAAAGGCATGAAAGGTCAGGTGCATTTCACGTGACCTTGTAGTTAAAACTGTAATGTTACAATTGTAGTGTTACAAAGTCCTACTTGAAGCAGGACTGCTGTGTATAACAGCATGAGGAAGAGGATCCTGTTGCAGCTTTACTGCTAAAAGCAGAGCAGAGAATTTGTAAAACGGTCACTGGAAGTAAGAACTGATAGCTAGTGAACCTCCCACCTGTAGGCACAATTTTGCTCTGAATCACTGTTTCGTACTTACACCTTTTACTTTCAGCACATTAACACTAAAACAAAAGCACTGTCTTTATTGTATTATTTTTTTAAGTTAGGGACATTTTTATTTCTTGATAAAGAACCATTATTGATGCTGCATAAAAAAAAAATAGCCATTTTGTGTATTGACAAACTCACAGAGGGCAAACACATTTTTGTCATCTGTAATTCTATTAGCAGTAATAAACACTGTCAAAAAAAACCCCCAAAAAACCCCCAAAAAACCAAACAACCAAAAACAACCCAGCGCTACTTTTTTTTTTTCTTGCAAAAAGGAGGGCAACATTTGTAGTATAAATGGTGCAATTGGCTTGCACTGTGGATGTGAAATAACAAATCTGGCTTTGAGATAAGAATACATACGTTTCTTGTATATTAATCCTTTCCATCAGACTAACGTTATCTTTTGCAGCACATTATCCAAACTGTTCCATCTTCTTTTTCATCCTGCAACACATCAGTTACTATTTTAATGCATTTTTATTCATTCTCTTTCAAACTGTTTCAATTTTTAAAGACCGCATTTGCTGCAGTGCTCTTTTCAGCCCCAAGTCAAGCACACTGAACTCAGAAAGCTGCATGCCTGCTGTTCCATAAACAGTCTGCCTTGACTGGACCTCTGGGTGCCACAGTCTTGCATTTTTCCTCATGTGTTTTCTTTGATGTTTTCTGCCACCTTGTCTTATTGTCTTTTTAATGACACACCGTATTTGAAGCAGGAAAAATAAGAACTTTATAACTTTCCAAGACCCAGTAACACTGCACTTCAGCTGCCCAAAGAAATACCCTAAAAAGCCAAAGCATCCCTTGAATACATTTTGCCCCTAATAATTTTTTAGTCTTGTTGATTTAGGGACATGGCTTTTCTTAGCTCTTCTTCAGCATTGTTGTGGTTTTCAACCCAGTTAGTGGCAATAAATATCACACAGCCACTCGCTCACCCTCCCCTCTCCCAGAGATAGCAGAGACATTTAAAGGGGTAAAAGGTAAAGAGACTCATGGGTTGAAATAAGAACA